>NW_025229958.1:12534-13703 GCF_018294505.1 Triticum aestivum | reverse complement strand
TCTGTTACAAAGGGATTTCATTTTCTAAACCTTATTTGAACTCCTGACTTTTTGTGTGCTCAAAATGCACCATTCAAAGCCACATCATCATTTTTCAATCCTTTCTGACTTCATTTGTTATTTTTCATGCATTTACTAATTATTTTGAGCTATAAGACCCAAAAATTGAAAAGCATTTCAAATGAACTCTGAAAAGGTTGAAAGTTGGTATGATATCATCATTTCATCCACATAGCATGTGCAAGAAAGTTGAGAGGGTTACGGCAAAAACTGGATGCACTTCGTGTACAAAACGGACAATCTCTTTCAAAGTATCAGGATTTCATCCGGAAACTCATCTGTTACAAAGGGATTTCATTTTTTAAAACTTATTTGAACTCCTGAATTTTCGTGTGTTCAAAATGCACCATTCAAAGCCACATCATCATTTTTCAATCCTTTCTGACTTCATTTGTTATTTTTCATGCATTTACAAATTATTTTGAGCTATAAGACCCTAAAGTTGAAAAGCATTTCAAATGAACTCTGAAAAGGTTGAAAGTTGGCATGATATCATCATTTCATCCACATAGCATGTGCAAGAAAGTTGAGAGGGTGACGGCAAAAACTGGATGCACTTCGTGTACAAAACGGACAATCTCTTTCAAAGTATCAGGATTTCATCCGGAAACTCGTCTGTTACAAAGGGATTTCATTTTCTAAACCTTATTTGAGCTCCTGACTTTTTGTGTGCTCTAAATGCACCATTCAAAGCCACATCATCATTTTTCAATCCTTTCTGACTTCATTTGTTATTTTTCATGTATTTACTAATTATTTTGCGCTATAAGACCCTAAAATTGAAAAGCATTTCAAATGAACTCTGAAAAGGTTGAAAGTTGGCATGATATCATCATTTCATCCTCATAGCATGTGCAAGAAAGTTGAGAGGGTGACGGCAAAAACTGGATGCAGTTCGTGTACAAAACGGACAATCTCTTTCAAAGTATCAGGATTTCATCCGGAAACTCGTCTGTTACAAAGGGATTTCATTTTTCAAAACTTATTTGAACTCCTGACTTTTTGTGTGTTCAAAATGCACCATTGAAAGCCACATCATCATTTTTCAATCCTTTCTGACTTCATTTGTTATTTTTCATGCATTTACTAATTATTTTGAGCTATATGAC
>NW_025229958.1:6416-12524 GCF_018294505.1 Triticum aestivum | reverse complement strand
ACTTCATTTGTTATTTTTCATGCATTTACTAATTATTTTGAGCTATAAGACCCTAAAATTGAAAAGCATTTCAAATGAACTCTGAAAAGGTTGAAAGTTGGCATGATATCATCATTTCATCCACATAGCATGTGCAAGAAAGTTGAGAGGGTGACGGCAAAAACTGGATGCACTTCGTGTACAAAACGGACAATCTCTTTCAAAGTATCAGGATTTCATCCGGAAACTCGTCTGTTACAAAGGGATTTCATTTTCTAAACCTTATTTGAACTCCTGACTTTTTGTGTGTTCAAAATGCACCATTCAAAGCCACATCATCATTTTTCAATCCTTTCTGACTTCATTTGTTATTTTTCATGCATTTACTAATTATTTTGAGCTATAAGACCCTAAAATTGAAAAGCATTTCGAATGAACTCTGAAAAGCTTGAAAGTTGGCATGATATCATCATTTCATCCACATAGCATGTGCAAGAAAGTTGAGAGGGTGACGGCAAAAACTGGATGCACTTCGTGTACAAAACGGACAATCTCCGTTATCTGCAGTCTTTGAGCTTGATGGCACATCTTTTCCTGCTCATACATGTGTTTTTGCACGCTTGAGACCTCCTCTTTCGCTTGGCTATCCGAAGAAAGATATTGGGGTTCCCAATGCTTCTCCACGCCCAACGAGATGCGCCAACCTCGGGATGCTTTACTCCTAACCCCACGGCGGTTCCGAGACGGCCACGGTTCATAACGCACTCTTCGCACAACAGATCCACTTTGAAGTTGACTGTGTCTTGAGGAGTTCTGTACCGTACCCTGTGTGTCCGATCGAGTTCTGCGGTCTACGGCTGTATCCGACCAATTATCCAAGGCGCGGTCCCACAAGCACAAATCTTCGGCGCGGAATATAATCCTAAAGTACCCCAAAGACTCAAATATAGTCAATCAAGAAGGTGGTAAGACCCTTGCTGAGTTCCCAAAAGAGCATAGAGCTTGGGAAGCTCGGGGGGCATGATCGCTGATTTGACCGGGCAGACCAGATGAGCGAGATTGATTGAAAGCGCTGTGCCAACTTGCGTACAAGATTTTTAGACTCTAGTAAATCCTCTTCACAAGTTATTTCGTACAGGCTATTCAAGGTCTATTGGCTTTATTGCTTATGTGGTACTTTGACCGCGAAGCCTCGCTTATGCACCGAGAAAGATCGTAGATAGGAAAGATCTGTTATGCACCAACGACGGCCCCTTCTCTTTACCTTTATCGTCTCATACCTCAGTCCATTGTTGGCTTGAATGCTGTCTCTCTTCTTCTTTGCTCGCGAGAGTGAATAAGAGGACGACCCACCGGGGGGAGGATGGAATGAGTCGGCAAGGGGATCAACCATCTTCTTTCAGTAAAGGCCCACACATTATCCTTAATATTGGGATAAAAGGACTCTGAAGAAGGAAACTCTCTTCCCGTCTTTCAAAGTATCAGGATTTCATCCGGAAACTCGTCTGTTACAAAGGGATTTCATTTTTTAAAACTTATTTGAACTCCTGACTTTTTGTGTGTTCAAAATGCACCATCCAAAGCCACATCATCATTTTTCAATCCTTTCTGACTTCATTTGTTATTTTTCATGCATTTACTAATTATTTTGAGCTATAAGACCCTAAAATTGAAAAGCATTTCGAATGAACTCTGAAAGGCTTGAAAGTTGGCATGATATCATCATTTCATCCACATAGCATGTGCAAGAAAGTTGAGAGGGTGACGGCAAAAACTAGATGCACTTCGTGTACAAAACGGACAATCTCTTTCAAAGTATCAGGATTTCATCCGGAAACTCGTCTGTTACAAAGGGATTTCATTTTTTAAAACTTATTTGAACTCCTGACTTTTTGTGTGTTCAAAATGCACCATTCAAAGCCACATCATCATTTTTCAATCCTTTCTGACTTCATTTGTTATTTTTCATGCATTTACTAATTATTTTGAGCTATAAGACCCTAAAATTGAAAAGCATTTCAAATGAACTCTGAAAAGGTTGAAAGTTGGCATGATATCACCATTTCATCCACATAGCATGTCCAAGACAGTTGAGACGGTTACGGCAAAAACTGGATGCACTTCGTGTACAAAATGGACAATCTCTTTCAAAGTATCAGGATTTCATCCGGAAACTCGTCTGTTACAAAGGGATTTCATTTTTTAAAACTTATTTGAACTCCTGACTTTTTGTGTGTTCAAAATGCACCATTCAAAGCCACATCATCATTTTTCAATCCTTTCTGACTTCATTTGTTATTTTTCATGCATTTACTAATTATTTTGAGCTATAAGACCCTAAAATTGAAAAGCATTTCAAATGAACTCTGAAAAGGTTGAAAGTTGGCATGATATCATCATTTCATCCACATAGCATGTGCAAGAAACTTGAGAGGGTTACGGCAAAAACTGGATGCACTTCGTGTACAAAACGGACAATCTCTTTCAAAGTATCAGGATTTTATCCGGAAACTCGTCTATGACAAAGGGATTTCATTTTTTAAAACTTATTTGAACTCCTGACTTTTTGTGTGTTCAAAATGCACCATTCAAAGCCACATCATCATTTTTCAATCCTATCTTACTTCATTTGTTATTTTTCATGCATTTACTAATTATTTTGAGCTATAAGACCCTAAAATTGAAAAGTATTTCAAATGAACTCTGAAAAGGTTGAAAGTTGGCATGATATCATCATTTCATCCACATAGCATGTGCAAGAAAGTTGAGAGGGTTACGGCAAAAACTGGATGCACTTCGTGTACAAAACGGACAATCTCTTTCAAAGTATCAGGATTTCATCCAGAAACTCGTCTGTTACAAAGGGATTTCATTTTTTAAACTTATTTCAACTCCTGACTTTTTGTGTGTTCAAAATGCACCATTCAAAGCCACATCATCATTTTTCAATCCTTTCTTACTTCATTTGTTATTTTTCATGCATTTACTAATTATTTTGAGCTATAAGACCCTAAAATTGAAAAGCATTTCAAATGAACTCTGAAAAGGTTGAAAGTTGGCATGATATCATCATTTCATCCACATAGCATGTGCAAGAAAGTTGAGAGGGTTACGGCAAAAACTGGATGCACTTCGTGTACAAAACGGACAATCTCTTTCAAAGTATCAGGATTTCATCCGGAAACTCGTCTGTTAGCAAGGGATTTCATTTTTTAAACCTTATTTGAACTCCTGACTTTTTGTGTGTTCAAAATGCACCATTCAAAGCCACATCATCATTTTTCAATCCTTTCTGACTTCATTTGTTATTTTTCATGCATTTACTAATTATTTTGAGCTATAAGACCCTAAAATTGAAAAGCATTTCAAATGAACTCTGAAAAGGTTGAAATTTGGCATGATATCATCATTTCATCCACATAGCATGTGCAAGAAAGTTGAGAGGGTGACGGCAAAAACTGGATGCACTTCGTGTACAAAACGGACAATCTCTTTCAAAGTATCAGGATTTCATCCGGAAACTCGTCTGTTACAAAGGGATTTCATTTTTTAAAACTTATTTGAACTCCTGACTTTTTATGTGTTCAAAATGCACCATTCAAAGCCACATCATCATTTTTCAATCCTTTCTGACTTCATTTGTTATTTTTCATGCATTTACTAATTATTTTGAGCTATAAGACCCTAAAATTGAAAAGCATTTCAAATGAACTCTGAAAAGGTTGAAAGTTGGCATGATATCATCATTTCATCCACATAGCATGTGCAAGAAAGTTGAGAGGGTGACGGCAAAAACTGGATGCACTTCGTGTACAAAACGGACAATCTCTTTCAAAGTATCAGGATTTCATCCGGAAACTCGTCTGTTACAAAGGGATTTCATTTTCTAAACCTTATTTGAACTCCTGACTTTTTGTGTGTTCAAAATGCACCATTCAAAGCCACGTCATCATTTTTCAATCCTTTCTGACTTCATTTGTTATTTTTCATGCATTTACTAATTATTTTGAGCTATAAGACCCTAAAATTGAAAAGCGTTTCAAATGAACTCTGAAAAGGTTGAAAGTTGGCATGATATCATCATTTCATCCACATAGCATGTGCAAGAAAGTTGAGAGGGTGACGGATAAAACTGGATGCACTTCGTGTACAAAACGGACAATCTCTTTGAAAGTATCAGGATTTCATCCGGAAACTCGTCTGTTACAAAGGGATTTCATTTTTTAAACCTTATTTGAACTCCTGACTTTTTGTGTGTTCAAAATGCACCATTCAAATCCACATCATCATTTTTCAATCCTTTCTGACTTCACTTGTTATTTTTCATGCATTTACTAATTATTTTGAGCTATAAGACCCTAAAATTGAAAAGCATTTCATATGAACTCTGAAAAGGTTGAATGTTGGCATGATATCATCATTTCATCCACATAGCATGTGCAAGAAAGTTGAGAGGGTGACGGCAAAAACTGGATGCACTTCGTGTACAAAACGGACAATCTCTTTCAAAGTATCAGGATTTCATCCGGAAACTCGTCTGTTACAAAGGGATTTCATTTTTCAAAACTTATTTGAACTCCTGACTTTTTGTGTGTTCAAAATGCACCATTCAAAGCCACATCATCATTTTTCAATCCTTTCTGACTTCATTTGTTATTTTTCATGCATTTACTAATTATTTTGAGCTATAAGACCCTAAAATTGAAAAGCATTTCAAATGAACTCTGAAAAGGTTGAAAGTTGGCATGATATCATCATTTCATCCACATAGCATGTGCAAGAAAGTTGAGAGGGTGACGGCAAAAACTGGATGCACTTCGTGTACAAAACGGACAATCTCTTTCAAAGTATCAGGACTTCATCCGGAAACTCGTCTGTTACAAAGGGATTTCATTTTCTAAACCTTATTTGAACTCCTAACTTTTTGTGTGTTCAAAATGCACCATTCAAAGCCACGTCATAATTTTTCAATCCTTTCTGACTTCATTTGTTATTTTTCATGCATTTACTAATTATTTTGAGCTATAAGACCCTAAAATTGAAAAGCGTTTCAAATGAACTCTGAAAAGGTTGAAAGTTGGCATGATATCATCATTTCATCCACATAGCATGTGCAAGAAAGTTGAGAGGGTGACGGCAAAAACTGGATGCACTTCGTGTACAAAACGGACAATCTCTTTCAAAGTATCAGGATTTCATCCGGAAACTCGTCTGTTACAAAGGGATTTCATTTTCTAAACCTTATTTGAAATCCTGACTTTTTGTGTGTTCAAAATGCACCATTCAAAGCCACATCATCATTTTTCAATCCTTTCTGACTTCATTTGTTTTTTTTCATGCATTTACTAATTATTTTGAGCTATAAGACCCTAAAATTGAAAAGCATTTCAAATGAACTCTGAAAAGGTTGAAAGTTGGCATGATATCATCATTTCATCCACATAGCATGTGCAAGAAAGTTGAGAGGGTGACGGCCAAAACTGGATGCACTTCGTGTACAAAACGGACAATCTCTTTCAAAGTATCAGGATTTCATCCGGAAACTCGTCTGTTACAAAGGGATTTCATTTTCTAAACCTTATTTGAACTCCTGACTTTTTGTGTGTTCAAAATGCACCATTCAAAGCCACATCATCATTTTTCAATCCTTTCTGACTTCATTTGTTATTTTTCATGCATTTACTAATTATTTTGAGCTATAAGACCCTAAAATTGAAAAGCATTTCAAATGAAATCTGAAAAGGTTGAAAGTTGGCATGATATCATCAATTCATCCACATAGCATGTCCAAGAAAGTTGAGAGGGTGACGGCAAAAACTGGATGCACTTCGTGTACAAAACGGACAATCTCTTTCAAAGTATCAGGATTTCATCCGGAAACTCGTCTGTTACAAAGGGATTTCATTTTTTAAAACTTATTTGAACTCCTCACTTTTTGTGGGTTCAAAATGCACCATTCAAAGCCACATCATTATTTTTCAATCCTTTCTGACTTCATTTGTTATTTTTCATGCATTTACTAATTATTTTGAGCTATAAGACCCTAAAATTGAAAAGCATTTCAAATGAACTCTGAAAAGGTTGAAAGTTGGCATGATATCATCATTTCATCCACATAGCATGTGCAAG
>NW_025229958.1:2366-6406 GCF_018294505.1 Triticum aestivum | reverse complement strand
TCATTTGTTATTTTTCATGCATTTACTAATTATTTTGAGCTATAAGACCCTAAAATTGAAAAGCATTTCAAATGAACTCTGAAAAGGTTGAAAGTTGGCATGATATCATCATTTCATCCACATAGCATGTGCATGAAAGTTGAGAGGGTGATGGCAAAAACTGGATACACTTCGTGTACAAAACGGACAATCTCTTTCAAAGTATTAGGATTCCATCCGGAAACTCGTCTGTTACAGAGGGATTTCATTTTCTAAACCTTATTTGAACTCCTGACTTTTTGTGTGTTCAAAATGCACCATTCAAAGCCACATCATCATTTTTCAATCCTTTCTGACTTCATTTGTTATTTTTCATGCATTTACTAATTATTTTGAGCTATAAGACCCTAAAATTGAAAAGCATTTCAAATGAACTCTGCAAAGGTTGAAAGTTGGCATGATATCATCATTTCATCCACATAGCATGTGCAAGAAAGTTGAGAGGGTTACGGCAAAAACTGGATCCACTTCGTGTACAAAACGGACAATCTCTTTCAAAGTATCAGGATTTCATCCGGAAACTCGTCTGTTACAAAGGGATTTCATTTTTTAAACCTTATTTGAACTCCTGACTTTTTGTGTGTTCAAAATGCACCATTCAAAGCCACATCATCATTTTTCAATCCTTTCTGACTTCATTTCTTATTTTTCATGCATTTACTAATTATTTTGAGCTATAAGACCCTAAAATTGAAAAGCATTTCAAATGAACTCTGAAAAGGTTGAAAGTTGGCATGATATCATCATTTCATCCACATAGCATGTGCAAGAAAGTTGAGAGGGTTACGGCAAAAACTGGATGCACTTCGTGTACAAAACGGACAATCTCTTTCAAAGTATCAGGATTTCATCCGGAAACTCGTCTGTTACAAAGGGATTTCATTTTTTAAAACTTATTTGAAGTCCTGACTTTTTGTGTGTTCAAAATGCACCATTCAAAGCCACATCATCATTTTTCAATCCTTTCTCACTTCATTTGTTATTTTTCATGCATTTACTAATTATTTTGAGCTATAAGACCCTAAAATTGAAAAGCATTTCAAATGAACTCTGAAAAGGTTGAAAGTTGGCATGATATCATCATTTCATCCACATAGCATGTGCAAGAAAGTTGAGAGGGTTACGGCAAAAACTGGATGCACTTCGTGTACAAAACGGACAATCTCTTTCAAAGTATCAGGATTTCATCTGGAAACTCGTCTGTTACAAAGGGATTTCATTTTCTAAACCTTATTTGAACTCCTGAATTTTTGTGTGTTCAAAATGCACCATTCAAAGCCACATCATCATTTTTCAATCCTTTCCGACTTCATTTGTTATTTTTCATGCATTTACTAATTATTTTGAGCTATAAGACCCTAAAATTGAAAAGCATTTCAAATGAACTCTGAAAAGGTTGAAAGTTGGCATGATATCATCATTTCATCCACATAGCATGTGCAAGAAAGTTGAGAGGGTGACGGCAAAAACTGGATGCACTTCGTGTACAAAACGGACAATCTCTTTCAAAGTATCAGGATTTCATCCGGAAACTCGTCTGTTACAAAGGGATTTCATTTTTCAAAACTTATTTGAACTCCTGACTTTTTGTGTGTTCAAAATGCACCATTCAAGGCCACATCATCATTTTTCAATCATTTCTGACTTCATTTGTTATTTTTCATGCATTTACTAATTATTTTGAGCTACAAGACCCTAAAATTGAAAAGCATTTCAAATGAACTCTGAAAAGGTTGAAAGTTAGCATGATATCATCATTTCATCCACATAGCATGTGCAAGAAAGTTGAGAGGGTGACGGCAAAAACTGGATGCACTTCGTGTACAAAACGGACAATCTCTTTCAAAGTATAAGGATTTCATCCGGAAACTCATCTGTTACAAAGGGATTTCATTTTCTAAACCTTATTTGAACTCCTGACTTTTTGTGTGTTCAAAATGCACCATTCAAAGCCACCTCATCATTTTTCAATCCTTTCTGACTTCATTTGTTATTTTTCATGCATTTACTAATTATTTTGAGCTATAAGACCCTAAAATTGAAAAGCATTTCAAATGAACTCTGAAAAGGTTGAAAGTTGGCATGATATCATCATTTCATCCACATAGCATGTGCAAGAAAGTTGAGAGGGTTACGGCAAAAACTGGATGCACTTCGTGTACAAAACGAACAATCTCTTTCAAAGTATCAGGATTTCATCCGGAAACTCGTCTGTTACAAAGGGATTTCATTTTTTAAACCTTATTTGAACTCCTGACTTTTTGTGTGTTCAAAATGCACCATTCAAAGCCACATCATCATTTTTCAATCCTTTCTGACTTCATTTGTTATTTTTCATGCATTTACTAATTATTTTGAGCTATAAGACCCTAAAATTGAAAAGCATTTCAAATGAACTCTGAAAAGGTTGAAGGTTGGCATGATATCATCATTTCATCCACATAGCATGTGCAAGAAAGTTGAGAGGGTTACGGCAAAAACTGGATGCACTTCGTGTACAAAACGGACAATCTCTTTCAAAGTATCAGGATTTCATCCGGAAACTCGTCTGTTACAAAGTGATTTCATTTTTTAAACCTTATTTGAACTCCTGACTTTTTGTGTGTTCAAAATGCACCATTCAAAGCCACATCATCATTTTTCAATCCTTTCTGACTTCATTTGTTATTTTTCATGCATTTACTAATTATTTTGAGCTATAAGACCCTAAAATTGAAAAGCATTTCAAATGAACTCTGAAAAGGTTGAAAGTTGGCATGATATCATCATTTCATCCACATAGCATGTGCAAGAAAGTTGAGACGGTTACGGCAAAAACTGGATGCACTTCGTGTACAAAACGGACAATCTCTTTCAAAGTATCAGGATTTCATCCGGAAACTCCTCTGTTACAAAGGGATTTCATTTTTTAAAACTTATTTGAACTCCTGACTTTTTGTGTGTTCAAAATGCACCATTCAAAGCCACATCATCATTTTTCAATCCTTTCTGACTTCATTTGTTATTTTTCATGCATTTACTAATTATTTTGAGCTATAAGACCCTAAAATTGAAAAGCATTTCAAATGAACTCTGAAAAGGTTGAAAGTTGGCATGATATCATCATTTCATCCACATAGCATGTGCAAGAAAGTTGAGAGGGTGAAGGCAAAAACTGGATGCACTTCGTGTACAAAACGGACAATCTCTTTCAAAGTATCAGGATTTCATCCGGAAACTCGTCTGTTACAAAGGGATTTCATTTTCTAAACCTTTTTTGAACTCCTGAATTTTTGCGTGTTCAAAATGCACCATTCAAAGCCACATCATCATTTTTCAATCCTTTCTGACTTCATTTGTTATTTTTCATGCATTTACTAATTATTTTGAGCTATAAGACCCTAAAATTGAAAAGCCTTTCAAATGAACTCTGAAAAGGTTGAAAGTTGGCATGATATCATCATTTAATCCACATAGCATGTGCAAGAAAGTTGAGACGGTTACGGCAAAAACTGGATGCACTTCGTGTACAAAACGGACAATCTCTTTCAAAGTATCAGGATTTCATCCGGAAACTCGTCTGTTACAAAGGGATTTCATTTTTTTAAACTTATTTGAACTCCTGACTTTTTGTGTGTTCAAAATGCACCATTCAAAGCCACATCATCACTTTTCAATCCTTTCTGACTTCATTTGTTATTTTTCATGCATTTACTAATTATTTTGAGCTATAAGACCCTAAAATTGAAAAGCATTTCAAATGAACTCTGAAAAGGTTGAAAGTTGGCATGATATCATCATTTCATCCACATGGCATGTGCAAGAAAGTTGAGAGGGTGACGGCAAAAACTGGATGCACTTCGTGTACAAAACGGACAATCTCTTTCAAAGTATCAGGATTTCTCCGGAAACTCGTCTGTTACAAAGCGTATTCATTTTCTAAACCTTATTTGAACTCCTGGCTTTTTGTGTGTTCAAAATGCACCATTCAAAGCCACATCATCATTTTTCAATCCTATCTG
>NW_025229958.1:739-1494 GCF_018294505.1 Triticum aestivum | reverse complement strand
CTTATTTGAACTCCTGACTTTTTGTGTGTTCAAAATGCACCATTCAAAGCCACATCATCAATTTTCAATCCTTTCTGACTTCATTTGTTATTTTTCATGCATTTACTAATTATTTTGAGCTATAAGACCCTAAAATTGAAAAGCATTTCAAATGAACTCTGAAAAGGTTGAAAGTTGGCATGATATCATCATTTCATCCACATGGCATGTGCAAGAAAGTTGAGAGGGTGACGGCAAAAACTGGATGCACTTCGTGTACAAAACGGACAATCTCTTTCAAAGTATCAGGATTTCTCCGGAAACTCGTCTGTTACAAAGGGAATTCATTTTCTAAACCTTATTTGAACTCCTGACTTTTTGTGTGTTCAAAATGCACCATTCAAAGCCACATCATCATTTTTCAATCCTATCTGACTTCATTTGTTATTTTTCATGCATTTACTAATTATTTTGAGCTATAAGACCCTAAAATTGAAAAGCATTTCAAATGAACTCTGAAAAGGTTCAAAGTTGGCATGATATCATCATTTCATCCACATAGCATGTGCAAGAAAGTTGAGACGGTTACGGCAAAAACTGGATGCACTTCGTGTACAAAACGGACAATCTCTTTCAAAGTATCAGGATTTCATCCGGAAACTCGTCTGTTACAAAGGGATTTCATTTTTTTTAAACTTATTTGAACTCCTGACTTTTTGTGTGTTCAAAATGCACCATTCAAAGCCACATCATCATTTTTCAATCCTTTCTGACTT
>NW_025229958.1:0-729 GCF_018294505.1 Triticum aestivum | reverse complement strand
CTCTTTCAAAGTATCAGGATTTCATCCGGAAACTTGTCTGTTACAAAGGGATTTCATTTTTTTTAAACTTATTTGAACTCCTGACTTTTTGTGTGTTCAAAATGCACCATTCAAAGCCACATCATCATTTTTCAATCCTTTCTGACTTCATTTGTTATTTTTCATGCATTTACTAATTATTTTGAGCTATAAGACCCTAAAATTGAAAATCATTTCAAATGAACTCTGAAAAGGTTGAAAGTTGGCATGATATCATCATTTCATCCACATAGCATGTGCAAGAAAGTTGAGAGGGTGAAGGCAAAAACTGGATGCACTTCGTGTACAAAATGGACAATCTCTTTCAAAGTATCAGGATTTCATCCGGAAACTCGTCTGTTACAAAGGGATTTCATTTTCTAAACCTTATTTGAACTCCTGACTTTTTGTGTGTTCAAAATGCACCATTCAAAGCCACATCATCATTTTTCAATCCTTTCTAACTTCATTTGTTATTTTTCATGCATTTACTAATTATTTTGAGCTATAAGACTCTAAAATTGAAAAGCATTTCAAATGAACTCTGAAAAGGTTGAAAGTTGGCATGGTATCATCATTTCATCCACATAGCATGTGCAAGAAAGTTGAGACGGTTACGGCAAAAACTGGATGCACTTCGTGTACAAAATGGACAATCTCTTTCAAAGTATCAGGATTTCAGCCGGAAACTCGTCTGTTACAAAGGGATTT
>NW_025229957.1:1681-17643 GCF_018294505.1 Triticum aestivum | reverse complement strand
GATGACCAACACGTAAGCACATCTTGGGGTTCAACAACTATGGAAATCGCTTCGGGACCAAAAATGGTGAGTAATAGTCCACGAAACAGGTCAGATTTGACCAAAACTGTGAGTGTTGACGACGGACACATAAACGCACCCCGGGGTCCAACAATCGTGGAAATCGCTCTAGGTCCCCAAAATGTTGAGTAATAGTGTACGAAACGGATTAGAATTGCCCGAATATGTGAGTGTTGATGACCGACACGTAAACGCATCCCGGGGTTCATCAATCGTGGAAATGACTCCGAGACCCCAAAATAGAGTAATAGTCCAAGAAACGGGCCAGAATCGGCCCAAACTGTGATTGTTGATGACCGACACGTAAGCACACCTTGGAGTTCGACAACCATGGAAATCACTTTGGGACCCCACAGCGGTGAGTAATAGTCCATGGAACGGGCCAGAATCGGCCAAAACTGCGAGTGTTGATGACCAACACGTAAGCACATCTTGGGGTTCAACATCTATGGAAATCGCTATGGGACCCTAAAACGGTGAGTAATAGTCCGCGAAACAGGTCAGAATTGGCCAAAATTGTGAGTGTTGATGACGTACACATAAACGCACCCCGCGGTTGATCAATCGTGGAAATTGCTCTGGGTCCCCAAAACACTGAGTAATAGTGCACGAAACGGACTAGAATCGGCCGAATATGTGATTGTTGATGACCGACACGTAAACGCACCCCGGGGTTCATCAATCGTGGAATTGACTCCGAGACCCCAAAATAGAGTAATAGTCCAAGAAATGGGCCAGAACCGGCCCAAGCTGTGATTGTTGATGACCGACACGTAAGCGCACCTTGGAGTTCGACAACCATGGAAATCGCTTTGGGACCCCAAAACGGTGAGTAATAGTCCATGAAACGGGCCAGAATCGGCCGAAACTACGAGTGTGGATGACCAACACGTAAGCACATCTTGGGGTTCAACAACTATGGAAATCGCTTCGGGACCCAAAATGGTGAGTAATAGTCCACGAAACAGGTCAGATTTGACCAAAACTGTGAGTGTTGACGACGGACACATAAACGCACCCCGGGGTCCAACAATCGTGGAAATCGCTCTGGGTCCCCAAAATGTTGAGTAATAGTGTACGAAACGGATTAGAATTGCCCGAATATGTGAGTGTTGATGACCGACACGTAAACGCATCCCGGGGTTCATCAATCGTGGAAATGACTCCGAGACCCCAAAATAGAGTAATAGTCCAAGAAACGGGCCAGAATCGGCCCAAACTGTGATTGTTGATGACCGACACGTAAGCGCACCTTGGAGTTCGACAACCATGGAAATCACTTTGGGACCCCACAGCGGTGAGTAATAGTCCATGGAACGGGCCAGAATCGGCCAAAACTGCGAGTGTTGATGACCAACACGTAAGCACATCTTGGGGTTCAACATCTATGGAAATCGCTATGGGACCCTAAAACGGTGAGTAATAGTCCGCGAAACAGGTCAGAATTGGCCAAAATTGTGAGTGTTGATGACGTACACATAAACGCACCCCGGGGTTGATCAATCATGGAAATTGCTCTGGGTCCCCAAAACACTGAGTAATAGTGCACGAAACGGACTAGAATCGGCCAAATATGTGATTGTTGATGACCGACACGTAAACGCACCCCGGGGTTCGTCAATCGTGGAAATGACTCCGAGACCCCAAAATAGAGTAATAGTCCAAGAAATGGGCCAGAACCGGCCCAAACTGTGATTGTTGATGACCGACACGTAAGCGCACCTTGGAGTTCGACAACCATGGAAATCGCTTTGGGACCCCAAAACGGTGAGTAATAGTCCATGAAACGGGCCAGAATTGGCCAAAACTACGAGTGTTGATGACCAACACGTAAGCACATCTTGGGGTTAACAACTATGGAAATCGCTTCGGGACCCAAAATGGCGAGTAATAGTCCACGAAACAGGTCAGATTTGGCCAAAACTATGAGTGTTGACGACGGACACATAAACGCACCCCGGGGTTCAACAATCGTGGAAATCGCTCTGGGTCCCCAAAATGTTGAGTAATAGTGTACGAAACGGAATAGAATTGCCCGAATATGTGAGTGTTGATGACCGACACGTAAACGCATCCCGGGGTTCATCAATCGTGGAAATGACTCCGAGACCCCAAAATAGAGTAATAGTCCAAGAAACGGGCCAGCATCGGCCCAAACTGTGATTGTTGATGACCGACACGTAAGCGCACCTTGGAGTTCGACAACCATGGAATTCACTTTGGGACCCCACAGCGGTGAGTAATAGTCCATGGAACGGGCCAGAATCGGCCAAAACTGCGAGTGTTGATGACCAACACGTAAGCACATCTTGGGGTTCAACATCTATGGAAATCGCTATGGGACCCTAAAACGGTGAGTAATAGTCCGCGAAACAGGTCAGAATTGGCCAAAATTGTGAGTGTTGATGACGTACACATAAACGCACCCCGGGGTTGATCAATCATGGAAATTGCTCTGGGTCCCCAAAACACTGAGTAATAGTGCACGAAACGGACTAGAATCGGCCGAATATGTGATTGTTGATGACCGACACGTAAACGCACCCCGGGGTTCGTCAATCGTGGAAATGACTCCGAGACCCCAAAATAGAGTAATAGTCCAAGAAATGGGCCAGAACCGGCCCAAACTGTGATTGTTGATGACCGACACGTAAGCGCACCTTGGAGTTCGACAACCATGGAAATCGCTTTGGGACCCCAAAACGGTGAGTAATAGTCCATGAAACGGGCCAGAATTGGCCAAAACTACGAGTGTTGATGACCAACACGTAAGCACATCTTGGGGTTAACAACTATGGAAATCGCTTCGGGACCCAAAATGGCGAGTAATAGTCCACAAAACAGGTCAGATTTGGCCAAAACTATGAGTGTTGACGACGGACACATAAACGCACCCCGGGGTTCAACAATCGTGGAAATCGCTCTGGGTCCCCAAAATGTTGAGTAATAGTGTACGAAACGGAATAGAATTGCCCGAATATGTGAGTGTTGATGACCGACACGTAAACGCATCCCGGGGTTCATCAATCGTGGAAATGACTCCGAGACCCCAAAATAGAGTAATAGTCCAAGAAACGGGCCAGAATCGGCCCAAACTGTGATTGTTGATGACCGACACGTAAGCGCACCTTGGAGTTCGACAACCATGGAAATCACTTTGGGACCCCACAGCGGTGAGTAATAGTCCATGGAACGGGCCAGAATCGGCCAAAACTGCGAGTGTTGATGACCAACACGTAAGCACATCTTGGGGTTCAACATCTATGGAAATCGCTATGGGACCCTAAAACGGTGAGTAATAGTCCGCGAAACAGGTCAGAATTGGCCAAAATTGTGAGTGTTGATGACGTACACATAAACGCACCCCGCGGTTGATCAATCGTGGAAATTGCTCTAGGTCCCCAAAACACTGAGTAATAGTGCACGAAACGGACTAGAATCGGCCGAATATGTGATTGTTGATGACCGACACGTAAACGCACCCCGGGGTTCGTCAATCGTGGAATTGACTCCGAGACCCCAAAATAGAGTAATAGTCCAAGAAATGGGCCAGAACCGGCCCAAGCTGTGATTGTTGATGACCGACACGTAAGCGCACCTTGGAGTTCGACAACCATGGAAATCGCTTTGGGACCCCACAGCGGTGAGTAATAGTCCATGAAACGGGCCAGAATCGGCCAAAACTACGAGTGTTGATGACCAACACATAAGCACATATTGGGGTTCAACAACTATGGAAATCGCTTCGGGACCCAAAAATGGTGAGTAATAGTCCACGAAACAGGTCAGATTTGGCCCAAACTGTGAGTGTTGACGACGGACACATAAACGCACCCCGGGGTCCAACAATCGTGGAAATCGCTCTCGGTCCCCAAAATGTTGAGTAATAGTGTACGAAACGGATTAGAATTGCCCGAATATGTGAGTGTTGATGACCGACACGTAAACGCATCCCGGGGTTCATCAATCGTGGAAATGACTCCGAGACCCCAAAATAGAGTAATAGTCCAAGAAACGGGCCAGAATCGGCCCAAACTGTGATTGTTGATGACCGGCACGTAAGCGCACCTTGGAGTTCGACAACCATGGAAATCACTTTGGGACCCCAAAACGGTGAGTAATAGTCCATGGAACGGGCCAGAATCGGCCAAAACTGCGAGTGTTGATGACCAACACGTAAGCACATCTTGGGGTTCAACATCTATGGAAATCGCTATGGGACCCTAAAATGGTGAGTAATAGTCCACGAAACAGGTCAGAATTGGCCAAAACTGTGAGTGTTGATGACGTACACATAAACGCACCCCGGGGTTCATCAATCGTGGAAATCGCTCTGGGTCCCCAAAACGTTGAGTAATAGTGCACGAAACGGACTAGAATCGGCCGAATATGTGATTGTTGATGACCGACACGTAAACGCACCCCGGGGTTCGTCAATCGTGGAATTGACTCCGAGACCCCAAAATAGAGTAATAGTCCAAGAAATGGGCCAGAACCGGCCCAAGCTGTGATTGTTGATGACCGACACGTAAGCGCACCTTGGAGTTCGACAACAATGGAAATCGCTTTGGGACCCCAAAACGGTGAGTAATAGTCCATGAAACGGGCCAGAATCGGCCCAAACTACGAGTGTTGATGACCAACACGTAAGCACATCTTGGGGTTCAACAACTATGGAAATCGCTTCGGGACCCAAAATGGTGAGTAATAGTCCACGAAACAGGTCAGATTTGGCCCAAACTGTGAGTGTTGACGACGGACACATAAACGCACCCCGGGGTTCAACAATCGTGGAAATCGCTCTGGGTCCCCAAAATGTTGAGTAATAGTGTACGAAACGGATTAGAATTGCCCGAATATGTGAGTGTTGATGACCGACACGTAAACGCATCCCGGGGTTCATCAATCGTGGAAATGACTCCGAGACCCCAAAATAGAGTAATAGTCCAAGAAATGGGCCAGAATCGGCCCAAACTGTGATTGTTGATGACCGGCACGTAAGCGCACCTTGGAGTTCGACAACCATGGAAATCACTTTGGGACCCCAAAACGGTGAGTAATAGTCCATGGAACGGGCCAGAATCGGCCAAAACTGCGAGTGTTGATAACCAACACGTAAGCACATCTTGGGGTTCAACATCTATGGAAATCGCTATGGGACCCTAAAATGGTGAGTAATAGTCCGCGAAACAGGTCAGAATTGGCCAAAATTGTGAGTGTTGATGACGTACACATAAACGCACCCCGGGGTTCATCAATCGTGGAAATCGCTCTGGGTCCCCAAAACGTTGAGTAATAGTGTATGAAACGGATTAGAATTGCCCGAATATGTGAGTGTTGATGACCGACACGTAAACGCACCCCGGGGTTCGTCAATCGTGGAAATGACTCCGAGACCCCAAAATAGAGTAATAGTCCAAGAAATGGGCCAGAACCGGCCCAAACTGTGATTGTTGATGACCGACACGTAAGCGCACCTTGGAGTTCGACAACAATGGAAATTGCTTTGGGACCCCAAAACGGTGAGTAATAGTCCATGAAACGGGCCAGAATCGGCCCAAACTACGAGTGTTGATGACCAACACGTAAGCACATCTTGGGGTTCAACAACTATGGAAATCGCTTCGGGACCCAAAATGGTGAGTAATAGTCCACGAAACAGGTCAGATTTGGCCAAAACTGTGAGTGTTGACGACGGACACATAAACGCACCCCGGGGTCCAACAATCGTGGAAATCGCTCTGGGTCCCCAAAATGTTGAGTAATAGTGTACGAAACGGATTAGAATTGCCCGAATATGTGAGTGTTGATGACCGACACGTAAACGCATCCCGGGGTTCATCAATCGTGGAAATGACTCCGAGACCCCAAAATAGAGTAATAGTCCAAGAAATGGGCCAGAATCGGCCCAAACTGTGATTGTTGATGACCGACATGTAAGCGCACCTTGGAGTTCGACAACCATGGAAATCGCTTTGGGACCCCACAGCGGTGAGTAATAGTCCATGGAACGGGCCAGAATCGGCCAATATTGGGAGTGTTGATGACCAACTCGTAAGCACACCTTGGGGTTCAACAACTATGAAAATCGCTTCGGGGCCCCCTAAACGGTGAGTAATAGTCCACGAAACAGGTCAGATTTGGCCAAAACTGTGAGTGTTGACGACGGACACATAAACGCACCCCGGGGTTCATCAATCGTGGAAATCGCTCTCGGTCCCCAAAACGCTAAATAATAGTGCATGGAAAGTATTAGAATCGGCCGACTATGTGAGTGTCGATGACCGACACGTAAACGCACCCCGGGGTTCGTCAATCGTGGAATTGACTCCGAGACCCCAAAATAGAGTAATAGTCCAAGAAATGGGCCTGAACCGGCCCAAGCTGTGATTGTTGATGACCGACACGTAAGCGCACCTTGGAGTTCGACAACCATGGAAATCGCTTTGGGACCCCAAAACGGTGAGTAATAGTCCATGAAACGGGCCAGAATTGGCCAAAACTACGAGTGTTGATGACCAACATGTAAGCACATCTTGGCGTTCAACAACTATGGAAATCGCTTCGGGACCCAAAAATGGTGAGTAATAGTCCACGAAACAGGTCAGATTTGGCCAAAACTGTGAGTGTTGACGACGGACACATAAACGCACCCTGGGGTTCAACATTTGTGGAAATCGCTCCGGGTCCCCAAAACGTTGAGTAATAGTGTACGAAACGGATTAGAATTGCCCGAATATGTGAGTGTTGATGACCGACACGTAAACGCATCCCGGGGTTCATCAATCGTGGAAATGACTCCGAGACCCCAAAATAGAGTAATAGTCCAAGAAACGGGCCAGAATCGGCCCAAACTGTGATTGTTGATAACCGACACGTAAGCGCACCTTGGAGTTCGACAACCATGGAAATCGCTTTGGGACCCCAAAGCGGTGAGTAATAGTCCATGGAACGGGCCAGAATCGGCCAAAATTGCGAGTGTTGATGACCAACATGTAAGCACATCTTGGGGTTCAACAACTATGGAAATTGCTATGGGACCCTAAAACGGTGAGTAATAGTCCGCGAAACAGGTCAGAATTGGCCAAAATTGTGAGTGTTGATGACGTACACATAAATGCACCCCGGGGTTGATCAATCGTGGAAATTGCTCTGGGTCCCCAAAACACTGAGTAATAGTGCATGAAACGGACTAGAATCGGCCGAATATGTGAGTGTTGGTGACCGACACGTAAACGCACCCCGGGGTTCGTCAATCGTGGAAATGACTCCGAGACCCCAAAATAGAGTAATAGTCCAAGAAACGGGCTAGAATCGGCCCAAACTGTGATTTTTGATGACCGACACGTAAGCGAACCTTGGTGTTCGACAACCATGGAAATCGCTTTGGGACCCCATAACGGTGAGTAATAGTCCATGAAACGGGCCAGAATCGGCCAAAACTACGAGTGTTGATGACCAACTCATAAGCACACCTTGGGGTTCAACAACTATGGAAATCGCTTTGGGGCCCTAAAACGGTGAGTAATAGTCCACAAAACAGGTCTGATTTGGCCAAAACTGTGAGTGTTCAACGCGTAAGCACACCTTGGGGTTCAACAACTATGGAAATCTCTTTGGGACCCCAAAACGGTTAGTAATAGTCCACGAAGCAGGTCAGTATTGAACAAAACTAAGAGTGTTGACGACGGACACATAAACGCACCCTAGAGTTCATCAATCATGGAAATCGCTCTGGGTCCCCAAAACACTGAGTAATAGTGCACGAAACAGAGAAGAATCGGCGGAATATGTGAGTGTTGATGACCGACGCGTAAACGGACCCCGGGGTTCGTCAATAGTGGAAACAACTCCGAGACCCCAAAATAGAGTAATAGTCCAAGAAACGGGCCAGAATCGGCCCAAACTGTGATTGTTGATGACCGACATGTAAGCGCACCTCGGAGTTCGACAATGATGGAAATCGCTTTGGGACCCCAAAACGGTGAATAATAGTCCATGAAATGGGCCAGAATCGGCCAAAATTGGGAGTGTTGATGACCAACTCGTAAGCACACCTTGGGGTTCAACAACTATGAAAATCGCTTCGGGGCCCCCAAAACGGTGAGTAATAGTCCACGAAACAGGTCAGATTTGGCCAAAACTGTGAGTGTTGACGACGGACACATAAACGCACCCCGGGGTTCATCAATCGTGGAAATCGCTCTGGGTCCCCAAAACACTGAGTAATAGTGCACGGAACGTATTAGAATCGGCCGAATATGTGAGTGTCGATGACCGACACGTAAACGCACCCCGGGGTTCGTCAATCGTGGAAATGACTCCGAGACCCCAAAAAAGAGTAATAGTCCAAGAAACGGGCCAGAATCGGCCCAAACTGTGATTGTTGATGACCGACACGTAAGTGCACCTTGGAGTTTGACAACCATGGAAATCACTTTGGGACCCGAAAACGGTGAGTAAGAGTCCATGAAACGGGCCATAATCGGCCAAAACTGCGAGTGTTGTTGACCAACACGTAAGCACATCTTGGGGTTCAACAACTATGGAAATCGCTACGGGACCCCAAACTGGTGAGTAATAGTCCGCGAAACAGGTAAGAATTGGCCAAAACTGTGAGTGTTGATGACGGACACAAAAACGCACCCCGGGGTTCATCAATCGTGGAAATCGCCCTGGGTCCCCAAAACGCTGAGTAATAGTGCACGCAACAGACTTGAATCGGCCGAATATGTGAGTGTTGATGACCGACACGTAAACGCACCCCGGGGTTAGTCAATCATAGAAATGACTCCGAGACCCCAAAATAGAGTAATAGTCCAGGAAACGGGCCAGAATCGGGCCAAACTATGGTTGTTGATAACCGACACGTAAGCGCACCTTGGAGTTTGACAACCATGGAAATCGCTTTGGGACCCCAAAACGGTGAGTTATAGTCCATGAAACGGGCCAGAATTGGCCAAAACTGTGAGTGTTGATGACCAACGCGTAAGCACACCTTGGGGTTCAACAACTATGGAAATCTCTTTGGGACCCCAAAACGGTTAGTAATAGTCCACGAAGCAGGTCAGAATTGAACAAAACTATGAGTGTTGACGACGGACACATAAACGCACCCTAGAGTTCATCAATCGTGGAAATCGCTCTGGGTCCCCAAAACGCTGAGTAATAGTGCACGAAACGGACTAGAATCGGCGGAATATGTAAGTGTTGATGACCGACGCGTAAACGGACCCCGGGGTTCGTCAATAGTGGAAACAACTCCGAGACCCCAAAATAGAGTAATAGTCCAAGAAACGGGCCAGAATCGGCCCAAACTGTGATTGTTGATGACCGACATGTACGCGCACCTTGGAGTTCGACAATCATGGAAATCGCTTTGGGACCCCAAAACGGTGAGTAATAGTCCATGAAACGGGCCAGAATCGGCCAATATTGGGAGTGTTGATGACCAACTCGTAAGCACACCTTGGGGTTCAACAACTATGAAAATCGCTTCGGGGCCCCCAAAACGGCGAGTAATAGTCCACGAAACAGGTCAGATTTGGCCAAAACTGTGAGTGTTGACGACGGACACATAAACGCACCCCGGGGTTCATCAATTGTGGAATCGCTCTGGGTCCCCAAAACGCTACGTAATAGTGCACGGAAAGTATTAGAATCGGCCGACTATTTGAGTGTCGATGACCGACACGTAAACGCACCCCGGGGTTCGTCAATCGTGGAAATGACTCCGAGACCCAAAAATAGATTAATAGTCCAAGAAACTTGCGAGAATCAGCCCAAACTGTGATTGTTGATGACCGACACGTAAGTGCACCTTGGAGTTTGACAACCATGGAAATCGCTTTGGGACCCGAAAATGGTGAGTAAGAGTCGATGAAACGGGCCAGAATCGGACAAAACTGCGAGTGTTGTTGACCAACACGTAAGCACATCTTGGGGTTCAACATCTATGGAAATCGCTACGGGACCCCAAAACGGTGAGTAATAGTCCGCGAAACAGGTAAGAATTGGCCAAAACTGTGAGTGTTGATGACGGACACATAAACGCACCCAGGGGTTCATCAATCGTGGAAATCGCCCTGGGTCCCCAAAACGCTGAGTAATAGTGCACGAGACGGACTAGAATCGGCGGAATATGTGAGTGTTGATGACCGACGCGTAAACGGACCCCGGGGTTCGTCAATAGTGGAAACAACTCCGAGACCCCAAAATAGAGTAATAGTCCAAGAAGCGGGCCAGAATCGGCCCAGACTGTTATTGTTGATGACCGACACGTAAGTGCACCTTGGAGTTCGACAATCATGGAAATCGCTTTGGGACCCCAAAACGGTGAGTAATAGTCCATGAAACGGGCCAGAATCGGCCAAAACTGGGAGTGTTGATGACCAACTCGTAAGCACACCTTGGGGTTCAACAACTATGAAAATCGCTTCAGGGCCCCCAAAACGGTGAGTAATAGTCCACGAAACAGGTTAGATTTGGCCAAAACTGTGAGTGTTGACGACGGACACATAAACGCACCCCGGGGTTCATCAATCGTGGAAATCGCTCTGGGTCCCCAAAGCGCTGAGTAATAGTGCACGGAGCGTATTAGAATCGGTCGAATATGTGAGTGTCGATGACCGACACGTAAACGCACCCCGGGGATCGTCAATCGTGGCAATGACTCCGAGACCCAAAAATAGATTAATAGTCCAAGAAACTGGCGAGAATCAGCCCAAACTGTGATTGTTGATGACCGACACGTAAGTGCACCTTGGAGTTTGACGACCATGGAAATTGCTTTGGGACCCGAAAACGGTGAGTAATAGTCCATGAAACGGGCCAGAATCGGCCAAAACTGCGAGTGTTGTTGACCAACACGTAAGCACATCTTGGGGTTCAACAACTATGGAAATCGCTACGGGACCCCAAACTGGTGAGTAATAGTCCGCGAAACAGGTAAGAATTGGCCAAAACTGTGAGTGTTGATGACGGACACAAAAACGCACCCCGGGGTTCATCAATCGTGGAAATCGCCCTGGGTCCCCAAAACGCTGAGTAATAGTGCACGCAACAGACTTGAATCGGCCGAATATGTGACTGTTGATGACCGACACGTAAACGCACCCCGGGGTTAGTCAATCATAGAAATGACTCCGAGACCCCAAAATAGAGTAATAGTCCAGGAAACGGGCCAGAATCGGGCCAAACTATGGTTGTTGATAACCGACACGTAAGCGCACCTTGGAGTTTGACAACCATGGAAATCGCTTTGGGACCCCAAAACGGTGAGTTATAGTCCATGAAACGGGCCAGAATTGGCCAAAACTGTGAGTGTTGATGACCAACGCGTAAGCACACCTTGGGGTTCAACAACTATGGAAATCTCTTTGGGACCCCAAAACGGTTAGTAATAGTCCACGAAGCAGGTCAGAATTGAACAAAACTATGAGTGTTGACGACGGACACATAAACGCACCCTAGAGTTCATCAATCGTGGAAATCGCTCTGGGTCCCCAAAACGCTAAGTAATAGTGCACGAAACGGACTAGAATCGGCGGAATATGTAAGTGTTGATGACCGACGCGTAAACGGACCCCGGGGTTCGTCAATAGTGGAAACAACTCCGAGACCCCAAAATAGAGTAATAGTCCAAGAAACGGGCCAGAATCGGCCCAAACTGTGATTGTTGATGACCGACATGTACGCGCACCTTGGAGTTCGACAATCATGGAAATCGCTTTGGGACCCCAAAACGGTGAGTAATAGTCCATGAAACGGGCCAGAATCGGCCAATATTGGGAGTGTTGATGACCAACTCGTAAGCACACCTTGGGGTTCAACAACTATGAAAATCGCTTCGGGGCCCCCAAAACGGTGAGTAATAGTCCACGAAACAGGTCAGATTTGGCCAAAACTGTGAGTGTTGACGACGGACACATAAACGCACCCCGGGGTTCATCAATTGTGGAATCGCTCTGGGTCCCCAAAACGCTACGTAATAGTGCACGGAAAGTATTAGAATCGGCCGACTATTTGAGTGTCGATGACCGACACGTAAACGCACCCCGGGGTTCGTCAATCGTGGAAATGACTCCGAGACCCAAAAATAGATTAATAGTCCAAGAAACTTGCGAGAATCAGCCCAAACTGTGATTGTTGATGACCGACACGTAAGTGCACCTTGGAGTTTGACAACCATGGAAATCGCTTTGGGACCCGAAAATGGTGAGTAAGAGTCCATGAAACGGGCCAGAATCGGACAAAACTGCGAGTGTTGTTGACCAACACGTAAGCACATCTTGGGGTTCAACATCTATGGAAATCGCTACGGGACCCCAAAACGGTGAGTAATAGTCCGCGAAACAGGTAAGAATTGGCCAAAACTGTGAGTGTTGATGACGGACACATAAACGCACCCAAGGGTTCATCAATCGTGGAAATCGCCCTGGGTCCCCAAAACGCTGAGTAATAGTGCACGAGACGGACTAGAATCGGCGGAATATGTGAGTGTTGATGACCGACGCGTAAACGGACCCCGGGGTTCGTCAATAGTGGAAACAACTCCGAGACCCCAAAATAGAGTAATAGTCCAAGAAGCGGGCCAGAATCGGCCCAGACTGTTATTGTTGATGACCGACACGTAAGTGCACCTTGGAGTTCGACAATCATGGAAATCGCTTTGGGACCCCAAAACGGTGAGTAATAGTCCATGAAACGGGCCAGAATCGGCCAAAACTGGGAGTGTTGATGACCAACTCGTAAGCACACCTTGGGGTTCAACAACTATGAAAATCGCTTCAGGGCCCCCAAAACGGTGAGTAATAGTCCACGAAACAGGTTAGATTTGGCCAAAACTGTGAGTGTTGACGACGGACACATAAACGCACCCCGGGGTTCATCAATCGTGGAAATCGCTCTGGGTCCCCAAAGCGCTGAGTAATAGTGCACGGAGCATATTAGAATCGGTCGAATATGTGAGTGTCGATGACCGACACGTAAACGCACCCCGGGGATCGTCAATCGTGGCAATGACTCCGAGACCCAAAAATAGATTAATAGTCCAAGAAACTGGCGAGAATCAGCCCAAACTGTGATTGTTGATGACCGACACGTAAGTGCACCTTGGAGTTTGACGACCATGGAAATTGCTTTGGGACCCGAAAACGGTGAGTAATAGTCCATGAAACGGGCCAGAATCGGCCAAAACTGCGAGTGTTGTTGACCAACACGTAAGCACATCTTGGGGTTCAACAACTATGGAAATCGCTACGGGACCCCAAAATGGTGAGTAATAGTCCGCGAAATAGGTCAGAATTGGCCAAAACTGTGAGTGTTGATGACGGACACATAAACGCACCCCGGGGTTCATCAATCGTGGAAATCGCTCTGGGTCCCCAAAATGCTGAGTAATAGTGCACGGAATGGACTTGATTCGGCCGAATATGTGAGTGTTGATGACCGACACGTAAACGCACCCCGGGGTTAGTCAATCATAGAAATGACTCCGAGACCCCAAAATAGAGTAATAGTCCAAGAAACGGGCCAGATTCGGCCCAAACTATGGTTGTTGATAACCGACACGTAAGCGCACCTTGGAGTTCTACAACCATGGAAATCGCTTTGGGACCCCAAAACGGTGAGTTATAGTCCATGAAACGGGCCAGAATCGGCCAAAACTGCGAGTGTTGATGACCAACGCGTAAGCACACCTTGGGGTTCAACAACTATGGAAATCTCTTTGGGACCCCAAAACGGTTAGTAATAGTCCACGAAGCAGGTCAGAATTGAACAAAACTATGAGTGTTGACGACGGACACATAAACGCACCCTAGAGTTCATCAATCGTGGAAATCGCTCTGGGTCCCAAAAACGCTGCGCAATAGTGCACGAAAGGGACTAGAATCGGCGGAATATGTGAGTGTTGATGACCGACGCGTAAACGGACCCTGGGGTTCGTCAATAGTGGAAACAACTCCTAGACCCCAAAATAGAGTAATAGTCCAAGAAACGGGCCAGAATCGGCCCAAACTGTGATTGCTGATGACCGACACGTAAGCGCACCTTGGAGTTCGACAATCATGGAAATCGCTTTGGGACCCCAAAATGATGAGTAATAGTCCATGAAACGGGCCAGAATCGGCCAAAGCTGGGAGTGTTGATGACCAACGCGTAAGCACACCTTGGGGTTCAACAACTATGGAAATCTCTTTGGGACCCCAAAACGGTTAGTAATAGTCCACGAAGCAGGTCAGAATTGAACAAAACTATGAGTGTTGACGACGGACACATAAACGCACCCTAGAGTTCATCAATCGTGGAAATCGCTCTGGGTCCCCAAAACGCCGAGTAATAGTGCACGAAACGGACTAGAATCGGCGGAATATGTGAGTGTTGATGATCGACGCGTAAACGGACCCCGGGGTTCGTCAATAGTGGAAACAACTCCTAGACCCCAAAATAGAGTAATAGTCCAAGAAACGGGCCAGAATCGGCCCAAACTGTGATTGCTGATGACCGACACGTAAGCGCACCTTGGAGTTCGACAATCATGGAAATCGCTTTGGGACCCCAAAACGATGAGTAATAGTCCATGAAACGGGCCAGAATCGGCCAAAACTGGGAGTGTTGATGACCAACTCGTAAGCACACCTTGGGGTTCAACAACTATGAAAATAGCTTTGGGGCCCCCAAAACGGTGAGTAATAGTCCACGAAACAGGTCAGATTTGGCCAAAACTGTGAGTGTTGACGACGGACACATAAACGCACCCCGGGGTTCATCAATCGTGGAAATCGCTCTGGGTCCCCAAAACGCTGAGTAATAGTGCACAGAATGTATTAGAATCGGCCGAATATGTGAGTGTTGATGACCGACACGTAAACGCACCACGGGGTTCGTCGATCGTGGAAATGACTCCGAGACCCAAAAATAGAGTAATAGTCCAAGAAACGGGCCATAATCGGCCCAAACTGTGATTGTTGACGACCGACACGTAAGTGCACCTTGGAGTTTCACAACCATGGAAATCGCTTTGGGACCCGAAAACGGTGAGTAATAGTCCATGAAACGGGCCAGAATCGGCCAAAACTGCGAGTGTTGTTGACCAACACGTTAGCACATCTTGGGGTTCAACAACTATGGAAATCGCTACGGGACCCCAAAACGGTGAGTAATAGTCCGCGAAACAGGTCAGAATTGGCCAAAACTGTGAGTGTTGATGACAGACACATAAACACACCCCGGGGTTCATCAATCGTGGAAATCGCTCTGGGTCCCCAAAACGCTGACTAATAGTGCACGAAACGGACTTGAATCGGCCGAATATGTGAGTGTCGATGACCGACACGTAAACGCACCCCGGGGTTCGTCAATCGTGGAAATGACTCCGAGACCCAAAAATAGATTAATAGTCCAAGAAACAGGCCAGAATCAGCCCAAACTGTGATTGTTGATGACCCACACGTAAGTGCACCTTGGAGTTTGACAACCATGGAAATCGCTTTGGGACCCGAAAATGGTGAGTAAGAGTCCATGAAACGGGCCAGAATCGGACAAAACTGCGAGTGTTGTTGACCAACACGTAAGCACATCTTGGGGTTCAACATCTATGGAAATCGCTACGGGACCCCAAAACGGTGAGTAATAGTCCGCGAAACAGGTAAGAATTGGCCAAAACTGTGAGTGTTGATGACGGACACATAAACGCACCCCGGGGTTCATCAATCGTGGAAATCGCCCTGGGTCCCCAAAACGCTGAGTAATAGTGCACGAGACGGACTAGAATCGGCGGAATATGTGAGTGTTGATGACCGACGCGTAAACGGACCCCGGGGTTCGTCAATAGTGGAAACAACTCCGAGACCCCAAAATAGAGTAATAGTCCAAGAAGCGGGCCAGAATCGGCCCAAACT
>NW_025229957.1:0-1063 GCF_018294505.1 Triticum aestivum | reverse complement strand
GATGACCAACTCGTAAGCACACCTTGGGGTTCAACAACTATGAAAATCGCTTCAGGGCCCCCAAAACGGTGAGTAATAGTCCACGAAACAGGTCAGATTTGGCCAAAACTGTGAGTGTTGACGACGGACACATAAACGCACCCCGGGGTTCATCAATCGTGGAAATCGCTCTGGGTCCCCAAAGCGCTGAGTAATAGTGCACGGAACGTATTAGAATCGGCCGAATATGTGAGTGTCGATGACCGACACGTAAACGCACCCCGGGGATCGTCAATCGTGGAAATGACTCCGAGACCCCAAAATAGAGTAATAGTCCAAGAAACGGGCCAGAATCGGCCCAAATTGTGATTGTTGATGACCGACACGTAAGTGCACCTTGGAGTTTGACAACCATGGAAATTGCTCTGGGACCCGAAAACGGTGAGTAATAGTCCATGAAACGGGCCAGAATCGGCCAAAGCTGGGAGTGTTGATGACCAACGCGTAAGCACACCTTGGGGTTCAACAACTATGGAAATCTCTTTGGGACCCCAAAACGGTTAGTAATAGTCCACGAAGCAGGTCAGAATTGAACAAAACTATGAGTGTTGACGACGGACACATAAACGCACCCTAGAGTTCATCAATCGTGGAAATCGCTCTGGGTCCCCAAAACGCTGAGTAATAGTGCACGAAACGGACTAGAATCGGCGGAATATGTGAGTGTTGATGATCGACGCGTAAACGGACCCCGGGGTTCGTCAATAGTGGAAACAACTCCTAGACCCCAAAATAGAGTAATAGTCCAAGAAACGGGCCAGAATCGGCCCAAACTGTGATTGCTGATGACCGACACGTAAGCGCACCTTGGAGTTCGACAATCATGGAAATCGCTTTGGGACCCCAAAACGATGAGTAATAGTCCATGAAACGGGCCAGAATCGGCCAAAACTGGGAGTGTTGATGACCAACTCGTAAGCACACCTTGGGGTTCAACAACTATGAAAATAGCTTTGGGGCCCCCAAAACGGTGAGTAATAGTCCACGAAACAGGTCAGATTTGGCCAAAACTGTGAGTGTTGAC
>NW_025229956.1:0-17648 GCF_018294505.1 Triticum aestivum | reverse complement strand
GAGAGAGAGAGAGAGAGAGAGAGAGAGAGAGAGAGAGATCAAACACATCGCTACTGGTACATAGCCTCAGCCCCGAGGGTGAACTACTCCCTCCTCATCATGGAGAGCACCGGGATGATGAAGATGGCCACTGGTGAGGGATTCCCCTCCGGCAGGGTGGCGAAATAGGGTCCCGATTGGTTTTTGGTGGCTAGAGAGGCTTGCGGTGGCGGAACTCCCGATCTATGGTGCTCCTCGATGTTTTTGGGTATATGGATATATATAGGCGAAAGAAGTTGCTCACGGGAGCCACGAGGGGCCCACGAGGGTGGGGGCACGCCTAGGGGGGTAGGGCGCACCTTGGACCCTCGTGGCCACCTCGTTGCTTCCTTGACGTCTACTCCAAGTCTCCTGGATTGCATTTGTTCCAAAAATAACTCTCCCGAAGGTTTCATTCCATTTGGACTCCGTTTTATATTCCTTTTCTGCGAAACACTGAAATAGGCAAAAAAACAGCAATTTGGACTGGGCCTCCGGTTAATAGGTTAGTCCCAAAAATAATATAAAAGTGTATAGTAAAGCCCATTAAACATCCAAAACAGATAATATAATAGCATGGAACAATAAAAATTATAGATACGTTGGAGAAGTATCAGATAACAGCATGAAACAAACATATATGTATGTAGTATGGTCACTGTATGGTCTATATCATTCAAGTTTATGTTGCCAAATCAAGATAGATACAGTTCGAATCATATCTATTTAAGACAAAGCAGCATAGACATAATATAAGTGTGGGAAAATACACAGCAATAAAAACACTTGTAATGTGCATGGCATGAGAACATAACTGTTTATTCAATTGAAACTGAAATCAACATAGAGCAAGTTACAACAGCAAACACGTTAAAGAAACTGGTTTAAAACATACCTATTTGCGCCATTGGAGTTACAATTGCATCCTTCAAATTTGATATTACTTGGTATGAGTAAATACAGTGATGCAAGAGCAAGGTAGTATGAACCATAGCTACGGAACCTGACCTGAGAACAATTCTTCTTCTGCTTTAAGCGTTGACTTGGGGTTCGGAGTGGCGGTCCTCGTGCTTTGGGCACTGCAGTTGCCTTAATAACCGCTGGTGTTCGGGTGCTCTGTGGTGGAGACGGTGCTGTGTCAACGGGAACTGGGTTACTATCCGCCGGGGTTAGGGTTAGAAGGGGTGTAGCTGGTTCTCTGGCCAACTGGGTAGGGGTACAATCTGCGTGAGTCTGGGTTAGGGGTGGTGGGGCTGGTTCTTGGGCAAGTACAACCGTGGTTCTATCTGCATCGACAGGTAGCACAATCTTTTCTGAAGACTGTGTTTTTACTCCCACAGATAGTGCCATCACCCCCTCCAGTTGAAATGGCTGATAAACAAGAAAAGTAATTGATGTACAGACATTGTAAGATAGACAGGTGCAATGGATAGTAGGGAAGAAAACATGCCATGAAATAATTCACATTTATGTTGTCTAACCAAACAGAATAGCAGGACATAATTTCACATATATGATGGCTAATTAAACAGGATAGCATGACACAATTTCACATGTATGATGGCTAACTAAACAAGATAGAATGACATACTTCAAAATATGATGACTATGTAAACAGGATGACATGATATAACTATACGATGTGTCTATTAAAGTGGTTGGCATGCCATAAATTACAAACATGCCATCGATGGAAACATGATGGCATGATATACATCCTGGATAGAATGACATAATTTAAAATATGATGACTATGTAAACATGATGAGATGATATAACTATATTATGTCTTTAGAAAATGGGTTGACATGCCATAATTCAGATACATGCTGTCTATGTAAACATCATGACATGATATAATTCAAATATATGATTTATATACTAAGGAAGTGAGCAGAGGGCAATCACATATATGATGTGTCAACTAAGGAGATGGCATTAAATATTGTGTATACGATGTAAAAACTAAGCATTGCAATACAACATATGCATGATATGAGTAATATAACCCTGCCAAGTTTGAGTATACACCTCAGGGGGATAATAGGACTGGTCATCTGCCTCTGAATCCTCCTCCGAAGAGCTATCTGTAACCAGCAAGATATCTGCTTTAGCAGGTAGCATTGTCTGCTCTCAAGACCTTGTTCTCACTCAAGATTTCTCCATCACCAATTCAAATGGCTAATGCACAGGAAGAGCAGTTAAATATACAAACATTGTCGACAAAAGCAATGAGAAATACAAAAAAAGGACGGCATGATATAATTCACATATATGACGCTTGTCTAAACAGCATGGCATTGCATAATTCACATATATAATGCCTTGCAACAAGATAACATTGCATAATTCACATATATAATGTCTTGCAACAAGATGACATTGCATAATTCACATATATGGTAATTAGACATTAAACATGTGGCATTCACACAAAGCATGTCTAAACTAAACAAATGACATAGTGATACGTCCATTTTGCATCATGCTTTTATATTGATATTTATCGCATTATGGGCTGTTATTTCACGTTATGTCACAATACTTATGGCTATTCTCTCTTATTTTACGAGGTTTACATGAAGAGGGAGAATGCCGGCAGCTGGAATTCTGGGTTGGAAAAGGAGCAAATATTGAAGAGCTATTCTGCACAACTCCAAAAGTCCTGAAACTCCACGGAATACCTTAAAATAAATAAAGAAAAATCGTCGCCAAAGATGAAGGCCGGGTGCCCACACCCTGCTCACGAGGGTGGGGGGCGCGCCCCTCCCCCTGGGCACGCCCCCCGTATGTACCTCGTGGGCCCCCTAGTGGCTCTCCGACGTCCATCTTCTCCTATATGAAGTCTTTCGATGAGAAAAAAATAGCAAGCAACCTTTCGGGACGAGACTCCGCCGCCACGAGGCGGAACCTTGGTGACACCAATCTAGGGCTCCGGCAGAGCTGTGCTGCCGGGGACACTTCCCTCCGGGAGGGGGAAATCATCGCCATCATCATCACCAATGCTCCTCTCATCGGGAGAGGGAAATCTCTATCAACATCTTCACCAGCACCATCTTATCTCCAAACCCTAGTTCATCTCTTGTATCCAATTCTTGTCTCCAAGTCTGGGATTGGTGCTAGTAGGTTGCTAGTAGTGATGATTACTCCTTGTAGTTGATGCTAGTTGGTTTACTTGGTGGAAGATCATATGTTCAGAACCTTTATGCATATTATTACCCCTCTGATTATGAACATGAATATGCTTTGTGAGTAGTTACGTTTGTTCCAGAGGACACGGGAGAAGTCTTGCTATTAGTTGTCATGTGAATTTGGTATTCGTTCGATATTTTGATGAGATGTATGTTGTCTAACCTCTAGTGGTGTTTCGACTACATAACACTTCACCATTATTTGTGCCTAGAGGAAGGCATTGGGAAGTAATAAGTAGATGATGGGTTGCTAGAGTGACAGAAGCTTGAACCCTAGTTTATGCGTTGCTTCGTAAGGGGCTGATTTGGATCCATATGTTTCATGCTATGGTTAGGTTTACCTTAATACTTTTGTTGTAGTTGCGGATTCTTGCAATAGAGGTTAATCATAAGTGGGATGTTTGTTCAAGTAAGAACAGCACCCAAGCACCGGTCCACCCACATATCAAATTATCAAAGTACCGAACGCGAATCATATGAGCGTGATGAAAACTAGCTTGACGATATTCCCATGTGTCCTCGGGAGCGCTTTTCTTATTATAAGAGTTTGTTCCGGCTTGTCCTTTGCTACAAAAAGGATTGGGCTACCTTGCTGCACCTTATTTACTTTTGTTACTTGTTGCTCGTTAGAATTTATCTTATCACAAAACTATCTGTTACCACTTATTTCAGTACTTGCAGAGAATACCTTGCTGAAAACCTCTTATCATTTCCTTCTGCTCCTCGTTGGGTTTGACACTCTTACTTATTGAAAGGACTATGATAGATCCCCTATACTTGTGGGTCATCAAGACTCTTTTCTGGCGCCGTTGCCGGGGAGTGTAGCGCCTTTGTTAGGTGGAATTTGGTAAGGAAAAATTTATATAGTGTGCTGAAATTTTCAGTCACTTGTTACTATGGAAAGTAATTCTATGAGGGGCTTGTTCGGGGTATCTTCACCCCTTCCAGTAGAGCAAAGAGTTGCCCCTCAACCTACTGAACCTATTGAAAATGAAACTCCTTCTGAATTTCCTTCAGGTATCATGGAAAAACTGCTGGCTAATACTTTTACAGGAGATGGAACAAAGCATCCTGACGAGCATCTTCGCTATGTGGATGATATTTGTGGACTATTTAAGCTTGCAGGTATACTCGATGATGTTGTTCAGAAGAAGGCTTTTCCTTTATCTTTGAAGGAAGACGCATTGCCATGGTATAGGCTATGTGATACGAGATCATGGAACTATAAAAGAGTGAAATTGGAATTTCATCAAAAGTATTACCCTATGCATCTTGTTCATCGTGATCGCAATTATATATATAATTTTTGGCCTCGCGAAGGAGAAAGCATCGCTCAAGCTTGGGGGAGGCTTTAATCAATGTTATATTCATGCCCCAATCATGACCTCTCAAGAGAAACAATTTTTCAGAATTTTTATGCTCGGCTTTCTGATAACAATCGCACCATGCTCGATACTTCTTGTGCTGGCTCTTTTATGATGAAGACTATTGAATTCAGATGGAATTTATTGGATAGAATTAAACTCAACTCTGAAGATTGGGACCTCGACGAAGGTAAGAAGTCAGGTATGACACCCAAGTTTGATTGTGTTAAATCTTTTATGGATACCGATGTTTTCCGTAAGTTTAGCACTGAATATGGACTTGACTCTGAGATAGTAGCTTCTTCCTGTGAATCTTTTGCTACTTATGTTGATCTCCCCAAGGAGAAGTGGTTTAAATATCATCCTCCCATAGAAGTAAAAGTAGCTGCACCTATTAAAGTTGAAGAAAAGACTATCACTTATAATGATCCTATTGTTCCCACCTCTTATGTTGAGAAACCCCCTTTCCCTATTAGAATGAAGGATCATGCTAAAGCTTCAACTGTTGTTCGTAAAAGCAATATTAGGACTTATACACCTCCTGAGCAAGTTAAAGTAGAACCCAATATTGCAATTGTTAAAGATCTCTTGTCTGATAATATCGATGGGCATGTTATTCAATTCCAAGGTGAAACTGCTAGAATTGCTAAACCCTGTGCTAAAGATAAACATAGACCTGTGGTAGGCGTGCCTGTTATATCTGTTAAAATAGGAGATCATTGTTACCATGGCTTATGTGATATGGGTGCGAGTGCTAGTGTTATACCACATACTTTATACGAAGAAATTAAGAATGAAATTGCACCTCCTGAATTATAAGGTATTGATGTCACAATTAAACTTGCCAGTAAAGATACTATTTCACCATTTGGGATTGTTAGAGATGTTGAAGTCTTGTGTGGGAAAACTAAATATCCTGCTGATTTTCTTGTTCTTACTTCTCCGCAAGATAGCTTTTGTCCCATTATATTTGGTAGACCCTTCTTGAATACTGTTAATGCTATGATAGACTGCAAAAAGAATGTTGTTACTGTTGGCTTGGATGATATGGTTCATGAGTTTAATTTCTCTAAATTTAGTAAACAACATCGTGAGGAAGAATTGCCTAGTAAGGATGAAATTATTGGTCTTGCTTCTATTGCCGTACCTCCTAGTGATCCTTTGGAACATTATTTGCTAGACCATGAAAATGATATGTTTATGAATGAAAGAAGGGAAATAGATGAAGTATTATTTAAATAGGAACCTATTCTGAAACACAATTTGCCTGTTGAAATCCTAGGGGATCCTCCTCCACCCAAGGGTGATCCCGTGTTTGAGGTTAAACCGTTGCCTGATAATCTTAAGTATGCTTATCTTGATGAAAAGAAAATATATCCTGTTATTATTAGTGCTAACCTTTCAGAGCATGAAGAAGAAAGATTATTGAAAACTCTAAAGAAGAACCGTGCCATTATTGGATATACTCTTGGTGATCTTAGGGGCATTAGTCCCACTCTATGCCAGCATAAAATAAATTTGGAAGCGGATGCCAAACCAGTTTGTGATCCTCAACGGCGTTTGAATCCTAAAATGAAAGAAGTGGTAAGAAAGGAAATACTCAAGGTTCTGGAGGCAGGTATAATTTATCCCGTTGCTGATAGTCAGTGGGTAAGTCCTGTCCATTGTGTCCCTAAGAAGGGAGGTATTACTGTTGTCCCTAATGATAAACATGAATTAATTCCGCAAAGAATTATCACAGGTTATAGGATGGTAATTGATTTCCGCAAATTAAATAAAGCTACTAAGAAAGATCATTACCCCTTACCTTTTATTGACCAAATGCTAGAAAGATTATGCAAACATACACATTATTGCTTCCTAGATGGTTATTCTGGTTTCTCTCAAATACCTGTGTCGGCTAAAGATCAATCAAAGACTACTTTTACATGCCCTTTTGGTACTTTTGCTTATAGACGTATGCCTTTTGGTTTATGCAATGCACTTGCTACCTTTCAAAGATGCATGATGGCTATATTCTCTGAATTTTGTGAAAAGATTTGTGAGGTTTTCATGGACGATTTTTTCGTCTATGGTTCCTCTTTTGATGATTGCTTGAGCAATCTTGATCGAGTTTTGCAGAGATGTGAAGAAACTAATCGTGTCTTGAATTGGGAAAAGTGCCACTTTATGGTTAATGAAGGTATTGTTTTGGGACACAAAGTTTCTGAAAGAGGTATTGAAGTTGATAAAGCCAAGGTTGATGCTATTGAAAAGATGCCATGTCCCAAGGACATCAAAGGTATAAGAAGTTTCCTTTGTCACGCCGGGTTTTATAGGAGGTTCATTAAGGACTTCTCAAAAATTTCTCGGTCTCTGACTAATTTGTTACAAAAAGATGTACCATTTGTCTTTGATGATGATTGTGTAGAAGCATTTGAAATACTTAAGAAAGCATTAGTCTCTGCACCTATTGTTCAGCCACCTGATTGGAATTTACCCTTTGAAATTATGTGTGATGCTAGTGATTATGCTGTAGGTATTGTTCTGGGGCAAAGAGTTGATAAGAAATTAAATGTTATCCATTATGCTAGTGAGACTCTAGACAATGCTCAAAGAAATTATGCTACTACCGAAAAGGAACTTTTAGCAGTTGTATTTGCTTGTGATAAATTCAGACCCTATATTGTTGATTCTAAAGTAACTATTCACACTGATCATGTTACTATTAAATATCTTATGGAAAATAAAGATGCTAAACCTAGACTCATTAGATGGGTTCTCTTGCTGCAAGAATTTGATTTGCATATTGTTGATAGAAAAGGAGCTGAGAACCCCGTTGCAGACAACTTATCTAGGTTAGAGAATGTTCTAGATGACCCTTTACCTATTGATGATAGCTTTCCTGATGAACAATTAAATGTCGTAAGCACTTCTGGTAGCACTCCATGGTATGCTGATCATGCTAATTATATTGTTGCTAAATTTATACCACCTAGCTTCAGATACCAACAAAAGAAAAAGTTCTTTTATGATCTGCGACATTACTTTTGGGATGACCCACATCTTTATAAAGAAGGAGTAGATGGTGTTATTAGGCGTTGTGTGCCTGAGCATGAACAGGAACAGATCCTACGCAAGTGTCACTCCGAAGCTTATGGAGGACACCACGCTGGAGATAGAACTGCACATTAGGTATTGCAATCTGGTTTTTATTGGCCTACTCTCTTCAAGGATGCCCGTAAGTTTGTTTTATCTTGTGATGAATGTCAAAGAATTGGTAATATTAGTAGACGTCAAGAAATGCCTATGAATTATTCACTTGTTATTGAACCATTTGATGTTTGGGGCTTTGATTATATGGGACCTTTTCCTGCCTCTAATGGATACACACATATTTTAGTTGCTGTTGATTACGTTACTGAGTGGGTAGAAGCTATTCCAACTAGTAGTGCTGATCATAACACTTCTATTAAAATGCTTAAGGAAGTTATTTTTCCGAGGTTTGGAGTCCCTAGATATTTAATGACTGATGGTGGTTCATACTTTATTCATGGTGCTTTCCGTAAAATGCTTGCTAAATATGACGTTAATCATAGAATTGGATCTCTATATCACCCGCAGTCTAGTGGTCAAGTAGAATTGAGTAATAGAGAGCTCAAGTTAATTTTGCAAAAGACTGTTAATAGGTCTAGAAAGAATTGGTCCAAGAAACTTGATGATGCATTATGGGCCTATATAACTGCATATAAGAATCCTATGGGTATGTCTCCGTATAAGATGATTTATGGAAAAGCATGTCACTAACCTCTCGAACTAGAACATAAGGCATATTGGGCTATTAAAGAGCTCAACTATGATTTCAAACTTGCCGGTGAGAAGAGGTTATTTGATATTATCTCACTTGATGAATGGAGAACCCAAGCCTATGAAAATGCCAAGTTGTTTAAAGAAAAAGTTAAAAGATGGCATGATAAAAGGATACAAAAGCGTGAGTTTAATGTAGGTGATTATGTATTGCTATACAACTCTCGTTTAAGATTTTTTGTAGGATAACATCTCTCTAAATGGGAAGGTCCCTACGTTATCGAGGAGGTCTATCGTTCCGGTGCCATAAAAATCAACAACTTCGCAGGCACAAACCCGAAGGTGGTAAACAGTCAAAGGATCAAACACTATATCTCAGGTAATCCTATAAATGTTGAAACTAGTATTATTGAAACCGTAACCCCAGAGGAATAAATAAGGGACACTTTCCAGAACGTTCCAGACTCCGAAAAGGAATAGGTATGTGTTACGGTAAGTAAACCAACTCCAAAACAAATTCTAAGGCAATATTTCTCCGTTTTGGAATATTTAGAAAAATAGAAAAATAAGTAGCAGTCCGGGGAGGACACGAGGCCTCCATGAGGGTGGAGGGCGCGCCCTCTCCCCTTGGGCGCGTCCCCTACCTCGTGAGCACCTCGTGTGCCCTCTGGACTCCGTTTTCTTGCACGTTACGTATTTTGGTCTGTAAAAATTCATTATATATTCTCACGAAGGTTTTGACGACCGTATCACGCAAATATCCTCTATTTTCTTTTCGACCTGTTTCCATTGCAGATTTGAGGATTCCGGAGACTCGATCATCCTTCTATGAGGGTGAGCCTATGCCATGGAAGGTGGACGACAAGCTTGCATCATCAACAACACCTCCACCGCCAACAACAAAGAAGGAGACATAATCACATGGGTATGGGCACTCCCCTCGGCAACTGCCAAGCTTGGAGGAGGTGCCCCGGTATCGTATCACCATCACAACTCCTATCTTTACCGTCTTTCTTAGTTCGATCCTAGTAGTAGTTTCTTGATATAGTAGAATAAAGTCAGGGCATGATTTAGTTTTCAAGTTTTGCTTTATGATCCCTCTATGCAATCGAGTCCGTGAGCTATATATAATAAAGATTAGTGTTGAGTCAAGGGCTTGATTACTTTGCCATGATCTTGTGTGAATAAAAGAAGAGAATAAAAAGAAACAAAAAGCTCATATTGATCTTATTGAAAGTAATGACTTCACATAGAAAGAGTATGATGATTAAAAGTTGTTGGGAGTTGGCAAATATAGCTTTGGTCATCGTTGCAATTAATTAAGGATAGTATAACCGCACCTAAAGCGAGCCTTCTCAGTGTTTCGCATTTGTGGCCGTCCGTTCTGCCGATCTAGTCGCTACTGTCCGTCAGATCTGCTCCAGCTAGCTCCCTGTAGCATCCTGGGCCAAGTACTATAGCTTCCTGGGCCAGCTGTCCTAAGGGGCTGCTACTCCAGAAAACAAAACTGAGCCCTCTGGTAAATTGGGCCGCTTTTGCCAGCCCAGTTAGCTACCGAGCACGGTCCAATCAATCTCTCGATGCGAAACTCTTCGCTCGACATAGGAGAACCGAATCGATTCTAAAAAAAAGGAAAAAAGAATCGGTCGTTGCTCGATACAGAGGGGATCCAGCCGCGCTTGATGCGGCCATGCGGGGCGACACGGCGGGATCCTGCCGACGTGCGCGATGCGGGCGGTCGGTCCTGTGAGGGGAACCAGTCATCCAGACAACGCATTCGAGTCCAGGTTCTTGCGGGCGGAGAGGCGAGCCGGGCAAGCGATGCGAGCGACACCTCCCTTCTTCGGGCTTCACGGACCGCACTGCTAAGTCGGCGTTCGACTATTGGATAAGTGAAACTGATCCGCTGTCATTTGAAGGAAACAATCAATCTTCAGCTTCTGCGGGCATTCATGGAGGATGATGCGCCTTTCTGTTTTCCTAACCATCTGCATCTGTATAATGCTTCATCCTCCGACAGTCTGGCGCCGCCCCTGTAGCTGAAGCCTGGAGCCTGGAGGCTGGAGGTTCCGTCGCCGGACAAGTAATTCTTCCACCCCAACGATTACATTGTGCTAATATCCTCGCAATCCCTATTTTGTACAGGTGGTTTTCATAGTGTCCGTCGTCGATTTGATTTGGCAAATCGTGGAAATTTGTTTTCATATTTGATTTGGGGAATTCTTCGCTTTACAATCTCTTATGGCCGCTAGACCTTCACATGTATGATTATATAGTAATTCTTATACAAGGACCCTTCAACGCAGAAATCCCGAAGCAAAACTGCATGCAAGTTCATCACTTGGAACGAGTAAGGAATCACTTCCAACACTGCATATATCGCCACAGATCAATTTACCTACATTTTGTAGTTGCCAATTCTAAATTGAATGCTTACTAACTACTGCAGTCTCGCTCATGTACCCATATTTTTAGTCATCATTTCCTGACACCATACAACTTTTGATTTCATAATTTGGTAGCAGCAAAAGCCTATGTTTCTAGACATTTGTTGTTAACACAAATCACATGACCACTTTGATTGAGTTTCTACTCTACTGGTGTTGTTCATGTGTGAGACTCAGATATAAGATGTGTGTTGATGTAGAAGTACTTCCAAGTAAGGGTAATCTATACCCAGAAAATAGAGGTTCTATGGAGAGAATGCGAGTAACCCAAATCATGCATTGGAAAGTGTATGCCAAGATGCTATCACACAGCTGATGACACAATGTAATGATGAGGTTGATGACACAAATTACAGTCAAGTTACTGCTCCCCATAGAAAATTACATGGAGCAAAAACCTTTGAGAACATATTCAAAGAAAAAGATGGAGTTGGCATGAGGTATATAGCTTTGAAAAAACAATCACGCAATATTAAAATGCAGTACAGTGGACTTGTTCTAGCTACAGAACAACAAGGACACCTTGTTGTCGCACTTGCAGATTTAAAATCAATGGAACTTAATTGCTGGTATTTTGTCGACCGAACCAGAACATGCAAGTGCAGAACATCATACTAAATAGCTTTGGGAATCAGTTTTCACACTACTAACAACTTCAGTTGGAAACTTTTCCAGGAACGAATATTGAGGGCGGCCATTTGGAGCGCTTTTAACTGATATTCAAGATATCTTCTCCAACATATGACTAATGAAATCCTTCAATATTTTCATACATTAAAGGTTACACATTGTTTTGTTCCTCCAAGTAGTTTGCATATTATTAGCTCAATAAAAGTGTAATTTTTCAGAACATATATTTGTGTGTTAAGATTAATGCACATTATCTGCAAAAGAAAAGAGATTAATGCACATGAATGTTAAATTGGCCTAGATGGAAGAGATCGAAAAAATCATAAATCTTTCTATTCCTAAATTCCACACTTAGTAACAAGTTTACGCACAGGAAAATGTGCCAGCAGAAGAATGTAATACTTAAGGTATGACATCATAGATAATTATATAGAATCAAGCAAAATGATATATTGTTTATTTCATGATGTCTCTTCTTTAGTTAGAAAGTGCACATGAGAAAACACAATCCATCATTCAGCCCTGGTGTCTATCCCTATTAGGTCAGACTTCTCCCATATATTTTTCATTCTATCCAATCTAAAGGCAATGCACAGTCGCCATAAAAAAATTTGATGCCTTCACATATCCGAACCAACCACTAACATAACATTACAATAGACGGGCGCAGCAACGCGCGCCATCAATGATCTAGTAGGAAGTAATAAGGAGAGAGAGGTTTCACATATAGATATATTATCATTGACATCTTTTGTGATTGGGAACACTCATTAAAATATGACATGCTAAAGAGTTGATGTTGGACAAGGAAGACAACATAATGAGTTATGTTTTCTTATATCTGAGATAAAGTATGTTTTCATGGTTCCTCTAACATGTTGAGCTTGCCTTTCCCCCTCATGCTAGCCAAATTCTCAGCACCAAGTGGAGATACTACTTGTGCTTCCAAATATCCTTAAACCAGTTTAGCCATGAGAGTCCACCATATCTACCTATGGATTGAGTAAGATCCTTCAAGTAAGTTGTCATCAGTGCAAGCAATAAAAATTGTTCTCTAAATATGCATGACTTATTAGTGCAGAGAAATAAGCTTTGTACGAACTTGTTGTGGACGCAATAAAAGCGACGGACTGCATAATAAAGGTTCACATACAAGGGGCAATATAAAGTGACCTTCTTTTGCATTAAGATTTTGTGCATCCAACCATAAAATCACATGGAAACCTCTGCTTCCCTCTGCGAAGGGCCTATCTTTTATTATTATCCTCTAGCTTATGCAAGAGTCACGCTGATCTTCACCTTTCCTTTTTCATTTTATCCTTTGGCAAGCCCAGCATGTGGGAAAGAACATGATATATATATCTAATTGGATGTAGGGGAGTATGAATTATTATTGTTGACATTACCCTTGAGGTAAAAGGTTGTGGGGAAAAACTATAAGCCCCTATCTTTCTCTGTGTCCGGTTAAAACTCCGTAACCACAAGTATTGCGTGAGTGTTAGCAATTATGAAGGACTAAGTGATAGTTGAGTATGTGGACTTGCTTTTAAGCTCTGACATAGACTCTTTCCGATGTTATCATAAATTCCAATTTCTTGAATGACTGAGGGTATAATTTGTTGGTGCTCAATAAGGTTTCTGATTCATACTTCGGCTTCGTGAAAAGATCATCACTTTAACATAAGTAATCATATGACAAAATTTATATATGTTGCTGTTATGAGAACAATCATGATGCCTTCATGTCCGTATTTTATTTTTTATCGACGCCTCTACCTCTAAACATGAGGACATATGTATTGTTATCGGCTTTTCGCTTGAGGACAAGCGAGGTCTAAGCTTGAGGGAGTTGATACGTCCACTTTGCATCATGCTTTTATATTGATATTTATCGCATTATGGGCTATCATTTCACGTTATATCACAATACTTATGGCTATTCTCTCTTATTTTACAAGGTTTACATGAACATGGAGAATGCCGGCAGCTGGAATTCTGGGCTGGAAAAGGAGCAAATATTGAAGGGCTATTCTGCGCAACTCCAAAAGTCCTGAAACTCCACGGAACACCTTAAAATAAATAAAGAAAAATCGTCGCCAAAGATGAAGGCTAGGCGGCCCACACCCTGCTCACGAGGGTGGGGGGCGCGCCCCTCCCACCTGGGCGCCCCCCTACCTCGTGGGCCCCTGGTGGCTCTCCGACGTCCATCTTCTCCTATATGAACTCTTTCGATGATAAAAAAATAGCAAGCAACCTTTCGGGATGAGACTCCGCCGCCACGAGGCGGAACCTTGGCGGAACCAATCTAGGGCTCCGGCAGAGCTGTGCTGCCGGGGACACTTCCCTCCGGGAGGGGGAAATCATCACCATCATCATCACCAACGCTCCTCTCATCGGGAGAGGGCAATCTCTGTCAACATCTTCACCAGCACCATCTCATCTACAAACCCTAGTTCATCTCTTGTATCCAATTCTTGTCTCCAAGTCCGGGATTGGTGCTAGTAGGTTGCTAGTAGTGTTGATTGTTCCTTGTAGTTGATGCTAGTTGGTTTACTTGGTGGAAGATCATATGTTCAGATCCTTTATGCATATTATTACCCCTCTGATTATGAACATGAATATGCTTTGTGAGTAGTTACGTTTGTTCCAGAGGACACGGGAGAAGTCTTGCTATTAGTAGTCATGTGAATTTGGTATTCGTTCGATATTTTGATGAGATGTATGTTGTCTAACCTCTAGTGGTGTTATGTGAACGTCGACTACATAACACTTCACCATTATTTGGGCCTAGAGGAAGGCATTGGGAAGTAATAAGTAGATGATGGGTTGCTAGAGTGACAGAAGCTTGAACCCTAGTTTATGCCTTGCTTCGTAAGGGGCTGATTTGGATCCATATGTTTCATGCTATGGTTAGGTTTACCTTAATACTTTTGTTGTAGTTGCGGATGCTTGCAATAGAGGTTAATCATAAGTGGGATGTTTGTTCAAGTAAGAACAGCACCCAAGCACCGGTCCACCCACATATCAAATTATCAAAGTACCGAACGTAAATCATATGAGCGTGATGAAAACTAGCTTGACGATATACCCATGTGTCCTCGGGAGCGCTTTTCTTATTATAAGAGTTTGTTCTTGCTTGTCCTTTGCTACAAAAAGGATTGGGTTACCTTGCTGCACCTTATTTACTTTTGTTACTTGTTGCTCGTTACAATTTATCTTATCACAAAACTATCTGTTACCACTTATTTCACTACTTGCAGAGAATACCTTGCTGAAAACCGCTTATCATTTCCTTCTGCTCCTCGTTGGGTTCGACACTCTTACTTATCGAAAGGACTACGATAGATCCCCTATACTTGTGGGTCATTACATAGCAATGCAAGATACCATACGCATGATATGAGAAACATAACCCTGCCAAGTTAGAACATGCACCTCAGGGGGGGGGGGGAATAGGACTGGTCATCTGTCTCTGAATCCTCCTCTGAGGAGCTATCTGTAACTAGCAAGACATGCGCTTCGTCAGATAGCATTGTCTGCTCTGAAGACCTTGTTTCCGCTCCAGATTTTTCCATGACCGTGCCGAATGGCTGATGCACAGAAAGAGTAACTGAATGTACTAAAATTGTTGACAAATTTAACACGTAATAATAAAAAAGATGATGGCATCATATAATTCACATATAAGATGACTGGCTAACCAGGGTGGCATTGCAAAATTCACATACATGATGCCTTGCTAAACAAGATGGCATTGCATGATTCACATATACGATAAAGAAACTAAAAATATGGCCTTGGCACAAAGCATGTCTAAACTAAGCAGATGACATCTTTGATGTACACAGTAAGCAATGCAAGGCACCATATGCATGATATTACCAACATCAGCATGCCAAGTTAGAGTGAAGACCTCATGGGGTAAATAGGAGTGGTCTTCTCCTTCTCAACCCCCCTCAGAACAATTATCTTCCTCTTGATTATGATCCGAAATGGGTGGAGGGGGGCTGCCTTTGCGCCCACCATGGAGCGACGTCTGCATGAAATTTTATTGCCATGCAAGGCTCGTCTCTTTTTCTCTACAAGATCAGTTCCATTGTGTACAATAACTGGCATGCATTGGAATAAAACATAGTGAGATTATGTAAGGAGTGCATGCACAAATCCAGAGTGTTGGTAGCAAACTGTGGATAGACCCAAAACCAATGATAGCAGGCAGATAATAACTTTAGTTAAAAAATACAGATAATGGCTCCTTTAATGTTTGTTTGCACCCAACATGAAACTCATAGTAGACACCCGAGATTAACCAGATAGTAGACATATAGTACTGATTGCTGCCCCAATATGTACCCCACAACCATTTAAAAACTCAAGTTTCAGCATTAGTTTGGACCTGACTCGGAGTCTAATAGGTGAACACGATGATAATGTACCATGTCATCATATTAAGCGATGCATAACGCAAGCATACACGAAAGAGGGTGACCTCTCTTGCGGACCCATGTAGTCCTCAAGGTCACCTGCTCAGTTGATGATGGTAATGCAGTTGTCGTGGCTGCCGGTGGCGGGAAGGAAGATCTGAGGCGGCGAAAGATAGTCTGGAGAGCGGATCCCTCCTCTGGTGAACCCTTCCGTTGTTGGAGTAGCTGAGCTGGGGTGGAACACAGCACCGCAGGAGTAGGACAAAGCACACAAGGTTTTTCTTTGACACATATCTGTAACAGAAGTAATTGTGTAAGTGCTTGTTTGAATTTGAGGATTCTAACAATGCAGGGATAGGAAATCGACAGGAATAGGATAGGAATACACGTGCAAAACAGAGAATTTAAAAACACAGGATTTCTGCCAATCTGGGTGTTTGATTCACAAGAATTGGAAGATCACAGGATGCAAAGAAGCATGGTGAGATTAAGTCAAACCACAAGAAAATGTACGGTTATAATGCTATTATGCTACTATCTCTTAGTCTTGTGATTCATGAATAGGAATATGAAAAGGAGGACAAGTGGAAATTAGAATTCCTATAGTTTTTTCTTTCAAGGAGACACTAAAGGAACAAATCCTACAGTTTTCCTTTGCTCCATTCTTTTGCACCAAATTCATGAAAAGTAGTACCATAGGAAATTTCCAGTTCCTATGTTTTCATTCACTTTTCCTTTCAAGCACTGGCGATTCTAGTAGGCAAGCTTGAGCAAGGAAAATCCTACACTAAAAAAATATTTTTGTGCTACTTGTATTACTTTGGACCCAGGCCACTGCCCTACTAGCTCAACTCTCCAGGCCCATCGAAAAATGCACATCTCAAATGCGCAGAGATAAATAATGATGGCGTTCAAGAGAGTCCATCACGGATAGCTAAGTTGCCTAGTACCTCACTTCTTGTCATATAGTAGGATAAAATAATTGTATTTCACGTTACTACGTGTGCTTAGTGGACAATATATATAACATGTAGAGTAAAAAATAGATGCAACAAGTGTACAACCTCTTTGGCGAAGCCATGTCGATCTCACCATGATTGGGTTGGCCGGTGAGGATGCTCCGGCTAATTTGGCTGTCGGAGGATGGGAATAAGATCTTAGGCGTCTAGAGATGGAGCCCGAGGCACTGCTCCACAGTGATGGAGGGTTTCGTCGTTGGAGCAGCTCCGGTGAGTTGTACGACGCCGAGGCTGAAGCAAGTACGACGCCGAGGATGAAATTCTAATAGCATCTCCAATAGATGACATAAAATACATAACCGCAAAATGCTAGATGTAAAATACATCAGCCGCTTATCTCTGAACCTAACTGTCAAAACTGAATTTATCTATCGAAACTGAACTTAACTGTCGAAAATGAATTTTGCTGTCGAAACTGAATTTTACTGTCAAAACTGAACGCACTAGAGGTGAGGCTACACGTCAGTCGACTGACTTTTTCATCTCTGGTCAGTCGATTTTGTAGCCATTGGATACGAAATCAAGGGCCTGCAGTTCATCTTCAACCTCCACCCCCCTGAGCCGCCAGCCGCCACCGGCCAAACAGCCGCCCCCCCGCCGCTCGTGGCTGGCGGTGCGCTGCCCTGCTCGCCCCAAAAACACTCCCCACCGCCGGTCCACCGCCGCCCCGACGATCTCTCTAGGCCCCCCCCCATGCCGAGCTTTTTCTCCGGCGATCCGCTCGCCACCACCCCACCACCACCGGCGACCACCGCACCCACCCCAAACC
>NW_025229955.1:0-17649 GCF_018294505.1 Triticum aestivum | reverse complement strand
GAGAGAGAGAGAGAGAGAGAGAGAGAGAGAGAGAGAGATCAAACACATCGCTACTGGTACATAGCCTCAGCCCCGAGGGTGAACTACTCCCTCCTCATCATGGAGAGCACCGGGATGATGAAGATGGCCACTGGTGAGGGATTCCCCTCCGGCAGGGTGGCGAAATAGGGTCCCGATTGGTTTTTGGTGGCTAGAGAGGCTTGCGGTGGCGGAACTCCCGATCTATGGTGCTCCTCGATGTTTTTGGGTATATGGATATATATAGGCGAAAGAAGTTGCTCACGGGAGCCACGAGGGGCCCACGAGGGTGGGGGCACGCCTAGGGGGGTAGGGCGCACCTTGGACCCTCGTGGCCACCTCGTTGCTTCCTTGACGTCTACTCCAAGTCTCCTGGATTGCATTTGTTCCAAAAATAACTCTCCCGAAGGTTTCATTCCATTTGGACTCCGTTTTATATTCCTTTTCTGCGAAACACTGAAATAGGCAAAAAAACAGCAATTTGGACTGGGCCTCCGGTTAATAGGTTAGTCCCAAAAATAATATAAAAGTGTATAGTAAAGCCCATTAAACATCCAAAACAGATAATATAATAGCATGGAACAATAAAAATTATAGATACGTTGGAGAAGTATCAGATAACAGCATGAAACAAACATATATGTATGTAGTATGGTCACTGTATGGTCTATATCATTCAAGTTTATGTTGCCAAATCAAGATAGATACAGTTCGAATCATATCTATTTAAGACAAAGCAGCATAGACATAATATAAGTGTGGGAAAATACACAGCAATAAAAACACTTGTAATGTGCATGGCATGAGAACATAACTGTTTATTCAATTGAAACTGAAATCAACATAGAGCAAGTTACAACAGCAAACACGTTAAAGAAACTGGTTTAAAACATACCTATTTGCGCCATTGGAGTTACAATTGCATCCTTCAAATTTGATATTACTTGGTATGAGTAAATACAGTGATGCAAGAGCAAGGTAGTATGAACCATAGCTACGGAACCTGACCTGAGAACAATTCTTCTTCTGCTTTAAGCGTTGACTTGGGGTTCGGAGTGGCGGTCCTCGTGCTTTGGGCACTGCAGTTGCCTTAATAACCGCTGGTGTTCGGGTGCTCTGTGGTGGAGACGGTGCTGTGTCAACGGGAACTGGGTTACTATCCGCCGGGGTTAGGGTTAGAAGGGGTGTAGCTGGTTCTCTGGCCAACTGGGTAGGGGTACAATCTGCGTGAGTCTGGGTTAGGGGTGGTGGGGCTGGTTCTTGGGCAAGTACAACCGTGGTTCTATCTGCATCGACAGGTAGCACAATCTTTTCTGAAGACTGTGTTTTTACTCCCACAGATAGTGCCATCACCCCCTCCAGTTGAAATGGCTGATAAACAAGAAAAGTAATTGATGTACAGACATTGTAAGATAGACAGGTGCAATGGATAGTAGGGAAGAAAACATGCCATGAAATAATTCACATTTATGTTGTCTAACCAAACAGAATAGCAGGACATAATTTCACATATATGATGGCTAATTAAACAGGATAGCATGACACAATTTCACATGTATGATGGCTAACTAAACAAGATAGAATGACATACTTCAAAATATGATGACTATGTAAACAGGATGACATGATATAACTATACGATGTGTCTATTAAAGTGGTTGGCATGCCATAAATTACAAACATGCCATCGATGGAAACATGATGGCATGATATACATCCTGGATAGAATGACATAATTTAAAATATGATGACTATGTAAACATGATGAGATGATATAACTATATTATGTCTTTAGAAAATGGGTTGACATGCCATAATTCAGATACATGCTGTCTATGTAAACATCATGACATGATATAATTCAAATATATGATTTATATACTAAGGAAGTGAGCAGAGGGCAATCACATATATGATGTGTCAACTAAGGAGATGGCATTAAATATTGTGTATACGATGTAAAAACTAAGCATTGCAATACAACATATGCATGATATGAGTAATATAACCCTGCCAAGTTTGAGTATACACCTCAGGGGGATAATAGGACTGGTCATCTGCCTCTGAATCCTCCTCCGAAGAGCTATCTGTAACCAGCAAGATATCTGCTTTAGCAGGTAGCATTGTCTGCTCTCAAGACCTTGTTCTCACTCAAGATTTCTCCATCACCAATTCAAATGGCTAATGCACAGGAAGAGCAGTTAAATATACAAACATTGTCGACAAAAGCAATGAGAAATACAAAAAAAGGACGGCATGATATAATTCACATATATGACGCTTGTCTAAACAGCATGGCATTGCATAATTCACATATATAATGCCTTGCAACAAGATAACATTGCATAATTCACATATATAATGTCTTGCAACAAGATGACATTGCATAATTCACATATATGGTAATTAGACATTAAACATGTGGCATTCACACAAAGCATGTCTAAACTAAACAAATGACATAGTGATACGTCCATTTTGCATCATGCTTTTATATTGATATTTATCGCATTATGGGCTGTTATTTCACGTTATGTCACAATACTTATGGCTATTCTCTCTTATTTTACGAGGTTTACATGAAGAGGGAGAATGCCGGCAGCTGGAATTCTGGGTTGGAAAAGGAGCAAATATTGAAGAGCTATTCTGCACAACTCCAAAAGTCCTGAAACTCCACGGAATACCTTAAAATAAATAAAGAAAAATCGTCGCCAAAGATGAAGGCCGGGTGCCCACACCCTGCTCACGAGGGTGGGGGGCGCGCCCCTCCCCCTGGGCACGCCCCCCGTATGTACCTCGTGGGCCCCCTAGTGGCTCTCCGACGTCCATCTTCTCCTATATGAAGTCTTTCGATGAGAAAAAAATAGCAAGCAACCTTTCGGGACGAGACTCCGCCGCCACGAGGCGGAACCTTGGTGACACCAATCTAGGGCTCCGGCAGAGCTGTGCTGCCGGGGACACTTCCCTCCGGGAGGGGGAAATCATCGCCATCATCATCACCAATGCTCCTCTCATCGGGAGAGGGAAATCTCTATCAACATCTTCACCAGCACCATCTTATCTCCAAACCCTAGTTCATCTCTTGTATCCAATTCTTGTCTCCAAGTCTGGGATTGGTGCTAGTAGGTTGCTAGTAGTGATGATTACTCCTTGTAGTTGATGCTAGTTGGTTTACTTGGTGGAAGATCATATGTTCAGAACCTTTATGCATATTATTACCCCTCTGATTATGAACATGAATATGCTTTGTGAGTAGTTACGTTTGTTCCAGAGGACACGGGAGAAGTCTTGCTATTAGTTGTCATGTGAATTTGGTATTCGTTCGATATTTTGATGAGATGTATGTTGTCTAACCTCTAGTGGTGTTTCGACTACATAACACTTCACCATTATTTGTGCCTAGAGGAAGGCATTGGGAAGTAATAAGTAGATGATGGGTTGCTAGAGTGACAGAAGCTTGAACCCTAGTTTATGCGTTGCTTCGTAAGGGGCTGATTTGGATCCATATGTTTCATGCTATGGTTAGGTTTACCTTAATACTTTTGTTGTAGTTGCGGATTCTTGCAATAGAGGTTAATCATAAGTGGGATGTTTGTTCAAGTAAGAACAGCACCCAAGCACCGGTCCACCCACATATCAAATTATCAAAGTACCGAACGCGAATCATATGAGCGTGATGAAAACTAGCTTGACGATATTCCCATGTGTCCTCGGGAGCGCTTTTCTTATTATAAGAGTTTGTTCCGGCTTGTCCTTTGCTACAAAAAGGATTGGGCTACCTTGCTGCACCTTATTTACTTTTGTTACTTGTTGCTCGTTAGAATTTATCTTATCACAAAACTATCTGTTACCACTTATTTCAGTACTTGCAGAGAATACCTTGCTGAAAACCTCTTATCATTTCCTTCTGCTCCTCGTTGGGTTTGACACTCTTACTTATTGAAAGGACTATGATAGATCCCCTATACTTGTGGGTCATCAAGACTCTTTTCTGGCGCCGTTGCCGGGGAGTGTAGCGCCTTTGTTAGGTGGAATTTGGTAAGGAAAAATTTATATAGTGTGCTGAAATTTTCAGTCACTTGTTACTATGGAAAGTAATTCTATGAGGGGCTTGTTCGGGGTATCTTCACCCCTTCCAGTAGAGCAAAGAGTTGCCCCTCAACCTACTGAACCTATTGAAAATGAAACTCCTTCTGAATTTCCTTCAGGTATCATGGAAAAACTGCTGGCTAATACTTTTACAGGAGATGGAACAAAGCATCCTGACGAGCATCTTCGCTATGTGGATGATATTTGTGGACTATTTAAGCTTGCAGGTATACTCGATGATGTTGTTCAGAAGAAGGCTTTTCCTTTATCTTTGAAGGAAGACGCATTGCCATGGTATAGGCTATGTGATACGAGATCATGGAACTATAAAAGAGTGAAATTGGAATTTCATCAAAAGTATTACCCTATGCATCTTGTTCATCGTGATCGCAATTATATATATAATTTTTGGCCTCGCGAAGGAGAAAGCATCGCTCAAGCTTGGGGGAGGCTTTAATCAATGTTATATTCATGCCCCAATCATGACCTCTCAAGAGAAACAATTTTTCAGAATTTTTATGCTCGGCTTTCTGATAACAATCGCACCATGCTCGATACTTCTTGTGCTGGCTCTTTTATGATGAAGACTATTGAATTCAGATGGAATTTATTGGATAGAATTAAACTCAACTCTGAAGATTGGGACCTCGACGAAGGTAAGAAGTCAGGTATGACACCCAAGTTTGATTGTGTTAAATCTTTTATGGATACCGATGTTTTCCGTAAGTTTAGCACTGAATATGGACTTGACTCTGAGATAGTAGCTTCTTCCTGTGAATCTTTTGCTACTTATGTTGATCTCCCCAAGGAGAAGTGGTTTAAATATCATCCTCCCATAGAAGTAAAAGTAGCTGCACCTATTAAAGTTGAAGAAAAGACTATCACTTATAATGATCCTATTGTTCCCACCTCTTATGTTGAGAAACCCCCTTTCCCTATTAGAATGAAGGATCATGCTAAAGCTTCAACTGTTGTTCGTAAAAGCAATATTAGGACTTATACACCTCCTGAGCAAGTTAAAGTAGAACCCAATATTGCAATTGTTAAAGATCTCTTGTCTGATAATATCGATGGGCATGTTATTCAATTCCAAGGTGAAACTGCTAGAATTGCTAAACCCTGTGCTAAAGATAAACATAGACCTGTGGTAGGCGTGCCTGTTATATCTGTTAAAATAGGAGATCATTGTTACCATGGCTTATGTGATATGGGTGCGAGTGCTAGTGTTATACCACATACTTTATACGAAGAAATTAAGAATGAAATTGCACCTCCTGAATTATAAGGTATTGATGTCACAATTAAACTTGCCAGTAAAGATACTATTTCACCATTTGGGATTGTTAGAGATGTTGAAGTCTTGTGTGGGAAAACTAAATATCCTGCTGATTTTCTTGTTCTTACTTCTCCGCAAGATAGCTTTTGTCCCATTATATTTGGTAGACCCTTCTTGAATACTGTTAATGCTATGATAGACTGCAAAAAGAATGTTGTTACTGTTGGCTTGGATGATATGGTTCATGAGTTTAATTTCTCTAAATTTAGTAAACAACATCGTGAGGAAGAATTGCCTAGTAAGGATGAAATTATTGGTCTTGCTTCTATTGCCGTACCTCCTAGTGATCCTTTGGAACATTATTTGCTAGACCATGAAAATGATATGTTTATGAATGAAAGAAGGGAAATAGATGAAGTATTATTTAAATAGGAACCTATTCTGAAACACAATTTGCCTGTTGAAATCCTAGGGGATCCTCCTCCACCCAAGGGTGATCCCGTGTTTGAGGTTAAACCGTTGCCTGATAATCTTAAGTATGCTTATCTTGATGAAAAGAAAATATATCCTGTTATTATTAGTGCTAACCTTTCAGAGCATGAAGAAGAAAGATTATTGAAAACTCTAAAGAAGAACCGTGCCATTATTGGATATACTCTTGGTGATCTTAGGGGCATTAGTCCCACTCTATGCCAGCATAAAATAAATTTGGAAGCGGATGCCAAACCAGTTTGTGATCCTCAACGGCGTTTGAATCCTAAAATGAAAGAAGTGGTAAGAAAGGAAATACTCAAGGTTCTGGAGGCAGGTATAATTTATCCCGTTGCTGATAGTCAGTGGGTAAGTCCTGTCCATTGTGTCCCTAAGAAGGGAGGTATTACTGTTGTCCCTAATGATAAACATGAATTAATTCCGCAAAGAATTATCACAGGTTATAGGATGGTAATTGATTTCCGCAAATTAAATAAAGCTACTAAGAAAGATCATTACCCCTTACCTTTTATTGACCAAATGCTAGAAAGATTATGCAAACATACACATTATTGCTTCCTAGATGGTTATTCTGGTTTCTCTCAAATACCTGTGTCGGCTAAAGATCAATCAAAGACTACTTTTACATGCCCTTTTGGTACTTTTGCTTATAGACGTATGCCTTTTGGTTTATGCAATGCACTTGCTACCTTTCAAAGATGCATGATGGCTATATTCTCTGAATTTTGTGAAAAGATTTGTGAGGTTTTCATGGACGATTTTTTCGTCTATGGTTCCTCTTTTGATGATTGCTTGAGCAATCTTGATCGAGTTTTGCAGAGATGTGAAGAAACTAATCGTGTCTTGAATTGGGAAAAGTGCCACTTTATGGTTAATGAAGGTATTGTTTTGGGACACAAAGTTTCTGAAAGAGGTATTGAAGTTGATAAAGCCAAGGTTGATGCTATTGAAAAGATGCCATGTCCCAAGGACATCAAAGGTATAAGAAGTTTCCTTTGTCACGCCGGGTTTTATAGGAGGTTCATTAAGGACTTCTCAAAAATTTCTCGGTCTCTGACTAATTTGTTACAAAAAGATGTACCATTTGTCTTTGATGATGATTGTGTAGAAGCATTTGAAATACTTAAGAAAGCATTAGTCTCTGCACCTATTGTTCAGCCACCTGATTGGAATTTACCCTTTGAAATTATGTGTGATGCTAGTGATTATGCTGTAGGTATTGTTCTGGGGCAAAGAGTTGATAAGAAATTAAATGTTATCCATTATGCTAGTGAGACTCTAGACAATGCTCAAAGAAATTATGCTACTACCGAAAAGGAACTTTTAGCAGTTGTATTTGCTTGTGATAAATTCAGACCCTATATTGTTGATTCTAAAGTAACTATTCACACTGATCATGTTACTATTAAATATCTTATGGAAAATAAAGATGCTAAACCTAGACTCATTAGATGGGTTCTCTTGCTGCAAGAATTTGATTTGCATATTGTTGATAGAAAAGGAGCTGAGAACCCCGTTGCAGACAACTTATCTAGGTTAGAGAATGTTCTAGATGACCCTTTACCTATTGATGATAGCTTTCCTGATGAACAATTAAATGTCGTAAGCACTTCTGGTAGCACTCCATGGTATGCTGATCATGCTAATTATATTGTTGCTAAATTTATACCACCTAGCTTCAGATACCAACAAAAGAAAAAGTTCTTTTATGATCTGCGACATTACTTTTGGGATGACCCACATCTTTATAAAGAAGGAGTAGATGGTGTTATTAGGCGTTGTGTGCCTGAGCATGAACAGGAACAGATCCTACGCAAGTGTCACTCCGAAGCTTATGGAGGACACCACGCTGGAGATAGAACTGCACATTAGGTATTGCAATCTGGTTTTTATTGGCCTACTCTCTTCAAGGATGCCCGTAAGTTTGTTTTATCTTGTGATGAATGTCAAAGAATTGGTAATATTAGTAGACGTCAAGAAATGCCTATGAATTATTCACTTGTTATTGAACCATTTGATGTTTGGGGCTTTGATTATATGGGACCTTTTCCTGCCTCTAATGGATACACACATATTTTAGTTGCTGTTGATTACGTTACTGAGTGGGTAGAAGCTATTCCAACTAGTAGTGCTGATCATAACACTTCTATTAAAATGCTTAAGGAAGTTATTTTTCCGAGGTTTGGAGTCCCTAGATATTTAATGACTGATGGTGGTTCATACTTTATTCATGGTGCTTTCCGTAAAATGCTTGCTAAATATGACGTTAATCATAGAATTGGATCTCTATATCACCCGCAGTCTAGTGGTCAAGTAGAATTGAGTAATAGAGAGCTCAAGTTAATTTTGCAAAAGACTGTTAATAGGTCTAGAAAGAATTGGTCCAAGAAACTTGATGATGCATTATGGGCCTATATAACTGCATATAAGAATCCTATGGGTATGTCTCCGTATAAGATGATTTATGGAAAAGCATGTCACTAACCTCTCGAACTAGAACATAAGGCATATTGGGCTATTAAAGAGCTCAACTATGATTTCAAACTTGCCGGTGAGAAGAGGTTATTTGATATTATCTCACTTGATGAATGGAGAACCCAAGCCTATGAAAATGCCAAGTTGTTTAAAGAAAAAGTTAAAAGATGGCATGATAAAAGGATACAAAAGCGTGAGTTTAATGTAGGTGATTATGTATTGCTATACAACTCTCGTTTAAGATTTTTTGTAGGATAACATCTCTCTAAATGGGAAGGTCCCTACGTTATCGAGGAGGTCTATCGTTCCGGTGCCATAAAAATCAACAACTTCGCAGGCACAAACCCGAAGGTGGTAAACAGTCAAAGGATCAAACACTATATCTCAGGTAATCCTATAAATGTTGAAACTAGTATTATTGAAACCGTAACCCCAGAGGAATAAATAAGGGACACTTTCCAGAACGTTCCAGACTCCGAAAAGGAATAGGTATGTGTTACGGTAAGTAAACCAACTCCAAAACAAATTCTAAGGCAATATTTCTCCGTTTTGGAATATTTAGAAAAATAGAAAAATAAGTAGCAGTCCGGGGAGGACACGAGGCCTCCATGAGGGTGGAGGGCGCGCCCTCTCCCCTTGGGCGCGTCCCCTACCTCGTGAGCACCTCGTGTGCCCTCTGGACTCCGTTTTCTTGCACGTTACGTATTTTGGTCTGTAAAAATTCATTATATATTCTCACGAAGGTTTTGACGACCGTATCACGCAAATATCCTCTATTTTCTTTTCGACCTGTTTCCATTGCAGATTTGAGGATTCCGGAGACTCGATCATCCTTCTATGAGGGTGAGCCTATGCCATGGAAGGTGGACGACAAGCTTGCATCATCAACAACACCTCCACCGCCAACAACAAAGAAGGAGACATAATCACATGGGTATGGGCACTCCCCTCGGCAACTGCCAAGCTTGGAGGAGGTGCCCCGGTATCGTATCACCATCACAACTCCTATCTTTACCGTCTTTCTTAGTTCGATCCTAGTAGTAGTTTCTTGATATAGTAGAATAAAGTCAGGGCATGATTTAGTTTTCAAGTTTTGCTTTATGATCCCTCTATGCAATCGAGTCCGTGAGCTATATATAATAAAGATTAGTGTTGAGTCAAGGGCTTGATTACTTTGCCATGATCTTGTGTGAATAAAAGAAGAGAATAAAAAGAAACAAAAAGCTCATATTGATCTTATTGAAAGTAATGACTTCACATAGAAAGAGTATGATGATTAAAAGTTGTTGGGAGTTGGCAAATATAGCTTTGGTCATCGTTGCAATTAATTAAGGATAGTATAACCGCACCTAAAGCGAGCCTTCTCAGTGTTTCGCATTTGTGGCCGTCCGTTCTGCCGATCTAGTCGCTACTGTCCGTCAGATCTGCTCCAGCTAGCTCCCTGTAGCATCCTGGGCCAAGTACTATAGCTTCCTGGGCCAGCTGTCCTAAGGGGCTGCTACTCCAGAAAACAAAACTGAGCCCTCTGGTAAATTGGGCCGCTTTTGCCAGCCCAGTTAGCTACCGAGCACGGTCCAATCAATCTCTCGATGCGAAACTCTTCGCTCGACATAGGAGAACCGAATCGATTCTAAAAAAAAGGAAAAAAGAATCGGTCGTTGCTCGATACAGAGGGGATCCAGCCGCGCTTGATGCGGCCATGCGGGGCGACACGGCGGGATCCTGCCGACGTGCGCGATGCGGGCGGTCGGTCCTGTGAGGGGAACCAGTCATCCAGACAACGCATTCGAGTCCAGGTTCTTGCGGGCGGAGAGGCGAGCCGGGCAAGCGATGCGAGCGACACCTCCCTTCTTCGGGCTTCACGGACCGCACTGCTAAGTCGGCGTTCGACTATTGGATAAGTGAAACTGATCCGCTGTCATTTGAAGGAAACAATCAATCTTCAGCTTCTGCGGGCATTCATGGAGGATGATGCGCCTTTCTGTTTTCCTAACCATCTGCATCTGTATAATGCTTCATCCTCCGACAGTCTGGCGCCGCCCCTGTAGCTGAAGCCTGGAGCCTGGAGGCTGGAGGTTCCGTCGCCGGACAAGTAATTCTTCCACCCCAACGATTACATTGTGCTAATATCCTCGCAATCCCTATTTTGTACAGGTGGTTTTCATAGTGTCCGTCGTCGATTTGATTTGGCAAATCGTGGAAATTTGTTTTCATATTTGATTTGGGGAATTCTTCGCTTTACAATCTCTTATGGCCGCTAGACCTTCACATGTATGATTATATAGTAATTCTTATACAAGGACCCTTCAACGCAGAAATCCCGAAGCAAAACTGCATGCAAGTTCATCACTTGGAACGAGTAAGGAATCACTTCCAACACTGCATATATCGCCACAGATCAATTTACCTACATTTTGTAGTTGCCAATTCTAAATTGAATGCTTACTAACTACTGCAGTCTCGCTCATGTACCCATATTTTTAGTCATCATTTCCTGACACCATACAACTTTTGATTTCATAATTTGGTAGCAGCAAAAGCCTATGTTTCTAGACATTTGTTGTTAACACAAATCACATGACCACTTTGATTGAGTTTCTACTCTACTGGTGTTGTTCATGTGTGAGACTCAGATATAAGATGTGTGTTGATGTAGAAGTACTTCCAAGTAAGGGTAATCTATACCCAGAAAATAGAGGTTCTATGGAGAGAATGCGAGTAACCCAAATCATGCATTGGAAAGTGTATGCCAAGATGCTATCACACAGCTGATGACACAATGTAATGATGAGGTTGATGACACAAATTACAGTCAAGTTACTGCTCCCCATAGAAAATTACATGGAGCAAAAACCTTTGAGAACATATTCAAAGAAAAAGATGGAGTTGGCATGAGGTATATAGCTTTGAAAAAACAATCACGCAATATTAAAATGCAGTACAGTGGACTTGTTCTAGCTACAGAACAACAAGGACACCTTGTTGTCGCACTTGCAGATTTAAAATCAATGGAACTTAATTGCTGGTATTTTGTCGACCGAACCAGAACATGCAAGTGCAGAACATCATACTAAATAGCTTTGGGAATCAGTTTTCACACTACTAACAACTTCAGTTGGAAACTTTTCCAGGAACGAATATTGAGGGCGGCCATTTGGAGCGCTTTTAACTGATATTCAAGATATCTTCTCCAACATATGACTAATGAAATCCTTCAATATTTTCATACATTAAAGGTTACACATTGTTTTGTTCCTCCAAGTAGTTTGCATATTATTAGCTCAATAAAAGTGTAATTTTTCAGAACATATATTTGTGTGTTAAGATTAATGCACATTATCTGCAAAAGAAAAGAGATTAATGCACATGAATGTTAAATTGGCCTAGATGGAAGAGATCGAAAAAATCATAAATCTTTCTATTCCTAAATTCCACACTTAGTAACAAGTTTACGCACAGGAAAATGTGCCAGCAGAAGAATGTAATACTTAAGGTATGACATCATAGATAATTATATAGAATCAAGCAAAATGATATATTGTTTATTTCATGATGTCTCTTCTTTAGTTAGAAAGTGCACATGAGAAAACACAATCCATCATTCAGCCCTGGTGTCTATCCCTATTAGGTCAGACTTCTCCCATATATTTTTCATTCTATCCAATCTAAAGGCAATGCACAGTCGCCATAAAAAAATTTGATGCCTTCACATATCCGAACCAACCACTAACATAACATTACAATAGACGGGCGCAGCAACGCGCGCCATCAATGATCTAGTAGGAAGTAATAAGGAGAGAGAGGTTTCACATATAGATATATTATCATTGACATCTTTTGTGATTGGGAACACTCATTAAAATATGACATGCTAAAGAGTTGATGTTGGACAAGGAAGACAACATAATGAGTTATGTTTTCTTATATCTGAGATAAAGTATGTTTTCATGGTTCCTCTAACATGTTGAGCTTGCCTTTCCCCCTCATGCTAGCCAAATTCTCAGCACCAAGTGGAGATACTACTTGTGCTTCCAAATATCCTTAAACCAGTTTAGCCATGAGAGTCCACCATATCTACCTATGGATTGAGTAAGATCCTTCAAGTAAGTTGTCATCAGTGCAAGCAATAAAAATTGTTCTCTAAATATGCATGACTTATTAGTGCAGAGAAATAAGCTTTGTACGAACTTGTTGTGGACGCAATAAAAGCGACGGACTGCATAATAAAGGTTCACATACAAGGGGCAATATAAAGTGACCTTCTTTTGCATTAAGATTTTGTGCATCCAACCATAAAATCACATGGAAACCTCTGCTTCCCTCTGCGAAGGGCCTATCTTTTATTATTATCCTCTAGCTTATGCAAGAGTCACGCTGATCTTCACCTTTCCTTTTTCATTTTATCCTTTGGCAAGCCCAGCATGTGGGAAAGAACATGATATATATATCTAATTGGATGTAGGGGAGTATGAATTATTATTGTTGACATTACCCTTGAGGTAAAAGGTTGTGGGGAAAAACTATAAGCCCCTATCTTTCTCTGTGTCCGGTTAAAACTCCGTAACCACAAGTATTGCGTGAGTGTTAGCAATTATGAAGGACTAAGTGATAGTTGAGTATGTGGACTTGCTTTTAAGCTCTGACATAGACTCTTTCCGATGTTATCATAAATTCCAATTTCTTGAATGACTGAGGGTATAATTTGTTGGTGCTCAATAAGGTTTCTGATTCATACTTCGGCTTCGTGAAAAGATCATCACTTTAACATAAGTAATCATATGACAAAATTTATATATGTTGCTGTTATGAGAACAATCATGATGCCTTCATGTCCGTATTTTATTTTTTATCGACGCCTCTACCTCTAAACATGAGGACATATGTATTGTTATCGGCTTTTCGCTTGAGGACAAGCGAGGTCTAAGCTTGAGGGAGTTGATACGTCCACTTTGCATCATGCTTTTATATTGATATTTATCGCATTATGGGCTATCATTTCACGTTATATCACAATACTTATGGCTATTCTCTCTTATTTTACAAGGTTTACATGAACATGGAGAATGCCGGCAGCTGGAATTCTGGGCTGGAAAAGGAGCAAATATTGAAGGGCTATTCTGCGCAACTCCAAAAGTCCTGAAACTCCACGGAACACCTTAAAATAAATAAAGAAAAATCGTCGCCAAAGATGAAGGCTAGGCGGCCCACACCCTGCTCACGAGGGTGGGGGGCGCGCCCCTCCCACCTGGGCGCCCCCCTACCTCGTGGGCCCCTGGTGGCTCTCCGACGTCCATCTTCTCCTATATGAACTCTTTCGATGATAAAAAAATAGCAAGCAACCTTTCGGGATGAGACTCCGCCGCCACGAGGCGGAACCTTGGCGGAACCAATCTAGGGCTCCGGCAGAGCTGTGCTGCCGGGGACACTTCCCTCCGGGAGGGGGAAATCATCACCATCATCATCACCAACGCTCCTCTCATCGGGAGAGGGCAATCTCTGTCAACATCTTCACCAGCACCATCTCATCTACAAACCCTAGTTCATCTCTTGTATCCAATTCTTGTCTCCAAGTCCGGGATTGGTGCTAGTAGGTTGCTAGTAGTGTTGATTGTTCCTTGTAGTTGATGCTAGTTGGTTTACTTGGTGGAAGATCATATGTTCAGATCCTTTATGCATATTATTACCCCTCTGATTATGAACATGAATATGCTTTGTGAGTAGTTACGTTTGTTCCAGAGGACACGGGAGAAGTCTTGCTATTAGTAGTCATGTGAATTTGGTATTCGTTCGATATTTTGATGAGATGTATGTTGTCTAACCTCTAGTGGTGTTATGTGAACGTCGACTACATAACACTTCACCATTATTTGGGCCTAGAGGAAGGCATTGGGAAGTAATAAGTAGATGATGGGTTGCTAGAGTGACAGAAGCTTGAACCCTAGTTTATGCCTTGCTTCGTAAGGGGCTGATTTGGATCCATATGTTTCATGCTATGGTTAGGTTTACCTTAATACTTTTGTTGTAGTTGCGGATGCTTGCAATAGAGGTTAATCATAAGTGGGATGTTTGTTCAAGTAAGAACAGCACCCAAGCACCGGTCCACCCACATATCAAATTATCAAAGTACCGAACGTAAATCATATGAGCGTGATGAAAACTAGCTTGACGATATACCCATGTGTCCTCGGGAGCGCTTTTCTTATTATAAGAGTTTGTTCTTGCTTGTCCTTTGCTACAAAAAGGATTGGGTTACCTTGCTGCACCTTATTTACTTTTGTTACTTGTTGCTCGTTACAATTTATCTTATCACAAAACTATCTGTTACCACTTATTTCACTACTTGCAGAGAATACCTTGCTGAAAACCGCTTATCATTTCCTTCTGCTCCTCGTTGGGTTCGACACTCTTACTTATCGAAAGGACTACGATAGATCCCCTATACTTGTGGGTCATTACATAGCAATGCAAGATACCATACGCATGATATGAGAAACATAACCCTGCCAAGTTAGAACATGCACCTCAGGGGGGGGGGGGGAATAGGACTGGTCATCTGTCTCTGAATCCTCCTCTGAGGAGCTATCTGTAACCAGCAAGACATGCGCTTCGTCAGATAGCATTGTCTGCTCTGAAGACCTTGTTTCCGCTCCAGATTTTTCCATGACCGTGCCGAATGGCTGATGCACAGAAAGAGTAACTGAATGTACTAAAATTGTTGACAAATTTAACACGTAATAATAAAAAAGATGATGGCATCATATAATTCACATATAAGATGACTGGCTAACCAGGGTGGCATTGCAAAATTCACATACATGATGCCTTGCTAAACAAGATGGCATTGCATGATTCACATATACGATAAAGAAACTAAAAATATGGCCTTGGCACAAAGCATGTCTAAACTAAGCAGATGACATCTTTGATGTACACAGTAAGCAATGCAAGGCACCATATGCATGATATTACCAACATCAGCATGCCAAGTTAGAGTGAAGACCTCATGGGGTAAATAGGAGTGGTCTTCTCCTTCTCAACCCCCCTCAGAACAATTATCTTCCTCTTGATTATGATCCGAAATGGGTGGAGGGGGGCTGCCTTTGCGCCCACCATGGAGCGACGTCTGCATGAAATTTTATTGCCATGCAAGGCTCGTCTCTTTTTCTCTACAAGATCAGTTCCATTGTGTACAATAACTGGCATGCATTGGAATAAAACATAGTGAGATTATGTAAGGAGTGCATGCACAAATCCAGAGTGTTGGTAGCAAACTGTGGATAGACCCAAAACCAATGATAGCAGGCAGATAATAACTTTAGTTAAAAAATACAGATAATGGCTCCTTTAATGTTTGTTTGCACCCAACATGAAACTCATAGTAGACACCCGAGATTAACCAGATAGTAGACATATAGTACTGATTGCTGCCCCAATATGTACCCCACAACCATTTAAAAACTCAAGTTTCAGCATTAGTTTGGACCTGACTCGGAGTCTAATAGGTGAACACGATGATAATGTACCATGTCATCATATTAAGCGATGCATAACGCAAGCATACACGAAAGAGGGTGACCTCTCTTGCGGACCCATGTAGTCCTCAAGGTCACCTGCTCAGTTGATGATGGTAATGCAGTTGTCGTGGCTGCCGGTGGCGGGAAGGAAGATCTGAGGCGGCGAAAGATAGTCTGGAGAGCGGATCCCTCCTCTGGTGAACCCTTCCGTTGTTGGAGTAGCTGAGCTGGGGTGGAACACAGCACCGCAGGAGTAGGACAAAGCACACAAGGTTTTTCTTTGACACATATCTGTAACAGAAGTAATTGTGTAAGTGCTTGTTTGAATTTGAGGATTCTAACAATGCAGGGATAGGAAATCGACAGGAATAGGATAGGAATACACGTGCAAAACAGAGAATTTAAAAACACAGGATTTCTGCCAATCTGGGTGTTTGATTCACAAGAATTGGAAGATCACAGGATGCAAAGAAGCATGGTGAGATTAAGTCAAACCACAAGAAAATGTACGGTTATAATGCTATTATGCTACTATCTCTTAGTCTTGTGATTCATGAATAGGAATATGAAAAGGAGGACAAGTGGAAATTAGAATTCCTATAGTTTTTTCTTTCAAGGAGACACTAAAGGAACAAATCCTACAGTTTTCCTTTGCTCCATTCTTTTGCACCAAATTCATGAAAAGTAGTACCATAGGAAATTTCCAGTTCCTATGTTTTCATTCACTTTTCCTTTCAAGCACTGGCGATTCTAGTAGGCAAGCTTGAGCAAGGAAAATCCTACACTAAAAAAATATTTTTGTGCTACTTGTATTACTTTGGACCCAGGCCACTGCCCTACTAGCTCAACTCTCCAGGCCCATCGAAAAATGCACATCTCAAATGCGCAGAGATAAATAATGATGGCGTTCAAGAGAGTCCATCACGGATAGCTAAGTTGCCTAGTACCTCACTTCTTGTCATATAGTAGGATAAAATAATTGTATTTCACGTTACTACGTGTGCTTAGTGGACAATATATATAACATGTAGAGTAAAAAATAGATGCAACAAGTGTACAACCTCTTTGGCGAAGCCATGTCGATCTCACCATGATTGGGTTGGCCGGTGAGGATGCTCCGGCTAATTTGGCTGTCGGAGGATGGGAATAAGATCTTAGGCGTCTAGAGATGGAGCCCGAGGCACTGCTCCACAGTGATGGAGGGTTTCGTCGTTGGAGCAGCTCCGGTGAGTTGTACGACGCCGAGGCTGAAGCAAGTACGACGCCGAGGATGAAATTCTAATAGCATCTCCAATAGATGACATAAAATACATAACCGCAAAATGCTAGATGTAAAATACATCAGCCGCTTATCTCTGAACCTAACTGTCAAAACTGAATTTATCTATCGAAACTGAACTTAACTGTCGAAAATGAATTTTGCTGTCGAAACTGAATTTTACTGTCAAAACTGAACGCACTAGAGGTGAGGCTACACGTCAGTCGACTGACTTTTTCATCTCTGGTCAGTCGATTTTGTAGCCATTGGATACGAAATCAAGGGCCTGCAGTTCATCTTCAACCTCCACCCCCCTGAGCCGCCAGCCGCCACCGGCCAAACAGCCGCCCCCCCGCCGCTCGTGGCTGGCGGTGCGCTGCCCTGCTCGCCCCAAAAACACTCCCCACCGCCGGTCCACCGCCGCCCCGACGATCTCTCTAGGCCCCCCCCCATGCCGAGCTTTTTCTCCGGCGATCCGCTCGCCACCACCCCACCACCACCGGCGACCACCGCACCCACCCCAAACC
>NW_025229954.1:10072-17715 GCF_018294505.1 Triticum aestivum | reverse complement strand
GGAGGATATGGAGTTGTTCGGCAAGTGCATGAGCCAGGATCTGACATTGGGCTTGAGTACCAGCGGGAAGTAGTTGGCAAGGATCTTGTCGTCCCGCCCCCCAGCAGCTTGCACCGCGATGGTGTAGATGCTGAGGAATTCCGACGGATGCGACTTGCCGTCGTACTTCTCTGGCACGTCTGGCTTGAAATTCTTCGTGCTGGGCCACTGGACCTGCCGCAGCTCACGAGTGAACGCAGGGCAACCTACCACGTACGGCAAGTCGCCTGGTTCCCCTGGCGCATGCATGTCGACAGAGGGGCCAGCGCGCTGGTCTGATTGACGCCGCGCTTCTCTTCGGAGCTCGATGCGAGTTCGAGCGTCCTCTTGCTGTCGTTCGTGAAGAACTTGGCGTTGATCACGACGAGCTCGTGGATCTGACGACGCGGTGGAGTCGCTGTCGAGGTGGATCCGGCGAGTCGGCGATCTTGGCCTTCTGGATGGAGAGTGCACGGTGGTTGCACCCCCACCGGTTTCGTCGCCATCGGCTCGCGCCTGGCAGTCTTGCCGCGGCAGCGATGTATTCGGCTGCCGCGGAGTGTCACCGTTGGCGAAGCCGATGAGACTCTAAATGGTGGCCCTCCATTCATCGATCTTGTCTACCGTTGGAGGGTAATCGAGGAGCAGTTGAGCTCGCGCCAAAGCTTCTGCTAGAGTGGTGGGCGGCAGTGGCGAACGGTGCGAGGAGCGGGATATGCTCGGACTCCTAACTATGTTAGAAGGAGCAGTATCCCGTCCAGGCGACCGTGCCTCACTCGTGCCAGCATGTTGGCGTGCACGCTGATCTTGAGCACCCCGAGATCCTCCAGCTCGATCTTGGTCCAACAAACCTATGGTACTGTGAATACCATGACGCTGTCGGTCCTGCTCCTCCTGAGATGGGCGCGGTGCTTGTACGGACGCCGAGGTATGTGCAGCCTTGTCCTTGGACCTGGTATCACCGTGAGCTCCCTCGTCAATGTCCGTTCTTCCGCCGGCATCTACCGCACCACCCGTTTGCTCCGGTGGTGGTGGGATCGACGAGGACGGAACAGTTGCCGCCGAAGTCTTCTTCTTCGGTGGCATCTCGATGAAGAAGATGAAGATCTAGCCCGTGTGAACGCCGGATCAGGTTCACACAACCTCGACGCCCCCTACCTGGCGCGCCAAAGAGGTCGGGGAAACTGATCCACGAACACCTATGGGACCGGCGGACCGAGCCCCTTTCGGTTCGGCGGGGGGCGGAGATCGCACGAAACGTAGATCGAGGTGAAGCACACGAGCAGTTTACCCAGCTTCGGAGCTCTCCGGAGAGATAATACTCCTATTGCTGCTTGTCTGATTGTATTGAGTTCTTGCTCGGGAGCGCCGAGTGCTACAGAACACTCTAGCTGCTAACGAGACCGAGCGTGAGTGTTTTCTGGTTTCGAATCTTCCGAACCCTCCTCTACGTTGCGCATGGGCCTCCTTTTATATGCTCAAGGGGTCACCGACAGGTGGCAACGTAGACAAGGGTAAAAATGGAAAAGGACTTGCAGTTGGTACAGCTACCTGTACAGTGTTTCCTACCTAACCCTGACGGCAGGGGACAAAGGCATTAAATGCCCGTCTATGTCGCCCAAAACAGTGCAGAAAGGGACCGTCAGGGGCGCCACCGCTCGCGAGATGGCGATCTTGTCAGCGCCGCTTGCCACCGCGCACCGCTGGCTGCACAGCCTCTCGCCACGCGCGCCTGGAAAGGCCCCAGGGTGACACATTGGTGGATGCGCTGGAGCGTAGGTATAGGGCGGTAGCGTGCCGCGGCAGGTGCCTTGCCGCGGTCGTTGTCTTGTCGCGTCCGGAGGCTTGCCGCTCCCCGGGCCTTGCCGGGACGCGTGGCGCGTCGCGGCAAGCTCCTTGAGATGCCTTGGTGGGCCTTCCCGGCAAGCTCCTCTTGCCGGGGCCTTGTCTCCTTGGCTCGGATACTTTGCTCTTATGCCTTGGTTGGCCTTGCTTGCCGGGGCCTTGTCTCCTTGGCCTAGATACTTTGTTCTTGAATGGCTGCACAGGAACCGCGGAGGACCTTGGTGATCACCCGGCAAGCCTTGCCGCGGGTGGCTGCAACTGCCCGTGCACAAGTTCGGGATACTAGGGTACCCCTACTCTAGTACACCGACACTCTTCATCTTCTGTTTGCTTTCTTTCCTTTATAATTGGCAATATAAGGATTTTCAATGCAATTCACCGCACAATACATCAAAATTTCTTCTAGATCAAAATCAAGAACTCTATCAAGGACAAATTCTGGAAGATCCTTAGTTATACGTTTGATTTCTTCAAAACCCACAAGCAAACTAAGTTCATTATGATGTGCAAGGGAAATCAAGTCATCACAATTTTTGGACACGATACAATCATGAAACAATTTGCATTGGGGATTTAAATGATCACGTTCATGGCAAAGTTCACAAGGATGGCAAAGAAATTTTGAATTTTCAGCACAAGCATCTAGCCTTTCTTGCAACCACTTAGTTTCTAAATACTTGTGCTTCTTGCAAAATCTATCTTCTCAATTTGGTGTGTACTTGCAAAATCTATGGACTCCACAAAAGTTGACATGCTTATAACAGACATTTTCATCATGACTAGTGCAATCATGATTAGTACTATGGATATTCAAAAGAGTTCATACTAACAACATTGCAATCATGCTCATCATTCAAAGATTTAGTGCCAAACATTTTATAGACTTCTTCTTATAGCACTTGAGCACAATTTTCCTTACCATCATTCTCTCAAAATATATTAAAAAGATAAAGCGTATGATACAAACTCAATTCCATTTTTTTGTAGTTTTCTTTTATAAACTAAACTAGTGATAAAACAAGAAACAAACATATTTGATTGCAAGATTTAAAGATATACCTTCAAGCACTCACCTCCCGGCAACGGTGCCAGAAAAGAGCTTGATGTCTACTATGCAACCTTCTCCTTGTAGACATTGTTGGGCCTCCAAGTGCAGAGGTTTGTAGGACAGTAGAAAATTTCCCTCAAGTGGATACCTAAGGTTTATCAATCCGTGGGAGGCGTAGGATGAAGATGGTCTCTCTCAAACAACCCTGCAACCAAATAACAAAGAGTCTATTGTGTCCCCTACAAACCCAATACAATGGTAAATTGTATAGGTGCACTAGTTCGGCGAAGGAATGGTGATACAAGTGCAATATGGATGGTAGATATAGGTTTTTGTAATCTGAAAATATAAAAACAGCAAGGTAACTAATGATAAAAGTGAGCACAAACGGTATTGCAATGCTAGGAAACAAGGCCTAAGGTTCATACTTTCACTAGTGCAATTTCTCTCAACAATAATAACACAACTGGATCATATAACTCTCCCTCAACATGCAACAAAGAGTCACTCCAAAGTCACTAATAGCGGAGAACAAATGAAGAGATTATGGTACGGTACAAAACCACCTCAAATTTATCCTTTCTTATCGATCTATTCAATAGTCCGTAGTAAAATAACACGAAGCTATTCTTTCCGTTCGATCTATCATAGAGTTCGTACTAGAATAACACCTTCAGACACAAATCAACCAAAACCCTAATGTCACCTAGATACTCCAATGTCACCTCAAGTATCTGTGGGTATGCTTATACGATATGCATCACACAATCTCAGATTCATCTATTCAAACCAACACAAAGTACTTCAAACAGTGCCCCAAAGTTTGTAACGGAGAGTCAAGACGAAAACGTGTGCCAACCCCTATGCATAAGTTCACAAGGTGAACCCGCAAGTTGATCACCAAAACATACATCAAGTAAATCACGTGATATCCCATTGTCACCACAGATAAGCACATGCAAGACATACATCAAGTCTTCTCAAATTCATAAAGACTCAATCCGATAAGATAACTTCAAAGGGAAAACTCAATCCATTACAAGAGAGTAGACGGGGAGAAACATTATAAGATCCAACTATAATAGCACAGCTCGCGATACATCATGATCGTGCCAAATCAAGAACACGAGAGAGAGAGATAGATCAAACACATAGCTACTGGTACATACCCTCAGCCCTGAGGGTGAACTACTCCCTCCTCGTCATGGAGAGTGTCGGGATGATGAAGATGGCCACCGGTGATGGATCCCCACTCCGGCAGGATGCCGGAACAGGGTCCCGATTGGTTTTTGGTGGCTACAGAGGCTTGCGGCGGCGGAAATCCTGATCTATTGTGCTCCTAGATGTTTTCGGGTATATGGATATATTTTTAGTGAAAGAAGTCGGTCAGGGGCTCCACGAGGGGCCCACGAGGGTGGGGCGCATGCCCAGGGGGTAGGGCGTGCCCTGGACTCTCATGACCACCTAGAAGCTTCCCTGACGTCTACTCCATGTCTCTTGGATTGCTTTCATTCCAAAAATAACTCTCCCGAAGGTTTCATTTCCATAGGATTTGTTCCTATTCATGCTAAGGTACACAACATCTAATAATACCATCTACTCCTTCTTTATAAAGATGTGGGTCATCCCAAAAGTAATGTCTTAAATCATAGAAGAATTTTTTTCTTTTGTTGGTATGTGAAGCTAGGTGGTATGTATTTAGCAAGAATATAATTAGCCTAGTCAGCATTTTTTGCAGCTAATTGTTCATCAGGAAAGCTATGATTAATAGGTTGTGGTTCATCAAAAATATTTTCAAGCCTAGACAAGTTATAAGCTATGGGGTTCTCTGCTCCCTTCCTATCAGTAATATGCAAATCAAATTCTTGTAGCTGCAGAACCCTTCTGATGAGTCTAGGTTTAGCATCTTTCTTTTCCATAAGATATTTTATAGCATCATGATCGGTGTGAACAATTACTTTAGAATCAATAATGTAAGATCTGAATTTATCACAAGCAAACACCACTGCTAAGAATTCTTTTTCAGTAGTAGCATAGTTTTGTTGAGCATTGTCTAGAGTTTTACTAGCATAATGAATAACATTCATTTTCTTATCAACTCTTTGTCCTAGAACAGCACCAACAGCATAATCACTAGCATCACGCATAATCTCAAAAGGCAAGTTCCAATCAGGTGGTTGAACAACAGGTGCAGTAATTAAGGCTTTCTTCAGTGTTTCAAAGGCTTCCAAACTATCATCATCAAACACAAAGGGAATATCCTTCTGCAAAAGATTAATAAGTGGCCTAGAAATTTTAGAGAAGTCTTTGATAAACCTCCTATAGAAACCATCATGACCAAGGAAACTACAAATACCTTTGATATCTTTAGGACATGGCATTTTCTCAATTGCATCAACCTTGGCTTTATCCACCTTAATGTCTCTCTCAGAAATTTTATGGCCCATAGTGGCACTTCTCCCAATTGAATACAATATTTGTTTGTTCACATCTCCGCAAAACTCGATCAAGATTGCGTAAACAATCATCAAAAGACTTCCCATAAACAGAAAAGTCATCCACGAAAACCTCAACAATATTTTCACAAAAATTAGAGAATATAGCAGTCATACATCTTTGAAAGGTAGAAGGTGCATTATATAAACCAAAAGGCATACATCTATAAGAAAAGTTCCAAAAGGACAAGTAAAAGTGGTCTTTTCTTAATCAGATTAAAAAACATGTATTTGTGAAAAACCAGAATATCCATCAAGAAAGAAAAAATGTGTGTGCTTAGATAATCTTTCTAACATTTGGTCAATAAAAGGCAGAGGGTAATGATCTTTTCTAGTCGCTTTATTTAATTTTCTATAATCAATTACCATTCTATAGCCTGTGACAATTCTTTGTGTAATGAGCTCATTCTCTTATCATTAGGAACAACAGTAATACCTCCCTTCTTAGGGACACAATGAACAGGACTTACCCATCTACTATCAGCTATAGGATATATTATACTTGCTTACTGAAGTTTCAATATTTCCATTCTTACCACTTCTTTCATCTTCAGATTTAACCGATGTTGGTGATCAACAACAGGTTTAGCACCAGGTTCCATATTAATCTTGGGCTGACATAGAGTGGGACTAATGCACTTAAGATCATCAAGAGTATATCCAATAGTAGTCTGGTGCTTCCTTAGAACTTTCAATAATCTTTCTTCTTCATGTTCTTAAAGGTTAGCACTAATAATAACATGATCTATCTTTTTCTCATCAAGATAAACATATTTTAAAGTGTCTGGCAATTGTTTTAATTCAAACACAAGATCACCTTTAGGTGGAGGAGGACCTCCTAGAGTTTCAATAGGCAAACAGTGTTTAAGCAGAGGTTGTTGTTCAAAAAAGATTCTATATATTTCATTTCTTTCACGCATATGCAAATTATTTTCATGGTCTAGCAAATATTGTTCCAAAGGATTAGTAGGAGGTACAACAATAGAGGCAAGACCAATAATTTCATCCTTACTAGGAAAATATTTCTTATGAGGTTGTCTACTAAACTTGGAAAAATTAAATTCATGAGATTCATCACCAAAGCTAACACCGACAGTTTGTTTCTCACAATCTATTTTGGCATTAACGGTGTTCAAGAAAGCTCTACCAAAAATAATGGGACAAAATACATCTTGTGGGGAGCTAAGAACAAGAAAATCAGTAGGGTATTTTATTTTCCCACACAAGACTTCAACATCTCTAAGAATTCCAATGGGAGATATAGTATCTCTATTAGCCAGTTTAATAGTGACATCTATTCCTTCTATTTCACCAGGTGATATTTCATCCTTAATTTCTTTATATAAAGGCAGAGGAATAGCACTCACACTAGCACCTAGGTGACATAACCCATGATAACAATGATCTGCTATCTTAACTGAGACAATAGGCATGCCAACAACTGGTCTATGTTTATCCTTTTTATCTGGTTTGGCAACTCTAGAAGCTTCATCATAGAAGTAAATAACATGCCCATCAATATTATCGACTAAGAGATCTTTAACAATAGCAACACTAGGTTCAACTCTGATTTGTTCAGATGGTTTGGGTGTTCTAACATAAGTTTTGGTAACTACAGTTGAAGCTTTAGCATGTTCCTTCATCCTAACAGTGAAGGGTGGTTTTTCAATATAAGTAGTAGGAACAACTGGATCAACATTGTAAATGATAGTTTCTTCTTTATCTTCTACCGGTTCTTTAACTTCTTCTTTAGTTGGTGGATGATATTTAAACTAATTCTCCGTTGAGAGATCAACGTGAGTAGCATAAGTTTCACAAAAGGAAGGTACTATCTCAGAGTCAAGTCCATATTTAGTGCTAAACTTTTGAAAAGCATCGGTATTCATAAAAGATTTAACACAATCAAACTTAGATTCAATACCTGACTCTTTACCTTCGTCGAGTTCCCAATCTTCAGAGTTGCATTTAATACTTTCTAAAAGATCCCACCGGATTTAAATAGTCTTCTTAATAAAAGAACAAGCACAAGAAGTATCGAGCATGGATTGATCATTACGAGAAAGCCGAGCATAAAAATTCTGAATAATAATTTCTCATGAGAGCTCATGATTGGGGCATGAATATAACATTGACTTAAGACTGCCCCAACCTAGAGCGATACTTTCTCCTTCACAAGGCCAAAAATTATATATATAATTCTGATCACGATGAACTAGATGCATAGGATAATTTTTTTT
>NW_025229954.1:8520-10062 GCF_018294505.1 Triticum aestivum | reverse complement strand
GGGGGGGGGGATTCAATCACGGAGGGCTTCTTCATCAACACCATTGCCTCTCCGATGATGCGTGAGTAGTTTACCACAGACCTTCGGGTCCATAGCTAGTAGCTAGATGGCTTCTTCTCTCTCTTCGACTCTCAATACCATGTTCTCCTTGATGTTATTGGAGTTCTATTCGATGTAATATTATTTTGCGGTGTGTTTGTCGAGATCCGATGAATTGTGGATTTATGATCAGATTATCTATGAATATTATTTGGTTATTCTATGAATTCTTACACTACTAGGGAAAAGCCTAGCAGCAACACGGGTTTTAGGCCTATCAGTAGCGCGGGCAGGAGCGCTACTGATAAGGCGCTACAGCTAATGCTTAGCAATAGCGCGCCTGGATCCACGCTACTGCTAAATTGACTTAGTAGTAGCGCTTCTTCAGAACCGCGCTACTGGTAATTAGTAGTAGCGCTTCTCCTTTCCCACACTACTACTATTATTTAGTATTTTATTTCTTTTTAATTTCATGTTGTATTCATACACCTTTACACAAGTTTTCATACAACAGGAATTTAGAAATTGTTTTTACATCATAATGAGTTATTACATAACGGGGTGAAAGAACCGTTGACTAGTTTCAAGTGGATATCCATCCACTTGAAACTAACCCGCGGTTCTTTCACCCAATGATATAATAATATCATCATCATCATCATATCATTAACAACTTATCATCATAATACATCATTGTCATATAACACCTCTTCAAGATCATCGTTTTCATCAATGACATCACATAGCAAATTGGCCACTAGTCGTAATCACAAGTACTCCTCATTATCAACTCTAACACATTACCACATAATAAACATATTGTACCTCATAGGACCTACTACATTCGATTAAGACCTACTACATTTTCTAAGGTAAAATAGCAAAAGACAAGATAGCCCCTGACTCTCCATTATGGAGAATGGAGATTAGCCTGTCTCCAATTCTTGCCTTTCGCTGAATGTTACTTCCAAGAACCTCCTTCCAAATGTCCATACATTTCTTCCATTCTTTGATGATCATGTGTTCACCGATTCTAAAATTCTGATATGCACAGGTGAGCTCCCTAGGTTTACCTGGAAGTATGTTCAGAACTGAGAGGCGACCATTCAGAGACATCAGATGAGGCACACAATCCATCGGGAGTTTCTATTGAAAAACATAATAATAACTTCTTAGTTAGCAATGATGTACTAGTTTTAGAAGTATGCAAAAGATGCACGGATGTCGTAATAGTAAAAAATCTTACCAGGGTATCTCTAGAGAAGTTACCGTGGTTCAACACATGCACTAGTGGCACGTATTCACCATAATTTGGAGGAGTTCAATAATAGTTATTGTAGTTCTCAAGAAGAGTACAAAATGCGATCAGATGATTTTTCTCCTTATACGTTAATTCGGTGCCATCGGTGTAGTGGGTTTTATCTACCATCTTCCGCACAGTCTTTGAAGAATCAAAATAAGCTGTCAATGGAAATAAGATATCAACTATTTTGAAATAAACAA
>NW_025229954.1:6447-7570 GCF_018294505.1 Triticum aestivum | reverse complement strand
AAAAAACACTTGTCGTTGTTGCGTACCGTTTCACAATCAAAGGTCTCCTCGAGCTTAATGCTGAAGCGTCGATCTTCGTCCAGCTGAATGAACCTGTCGCACATACCTCGATCGTCGTGGCACCAGCTACACTCCCCCGAGAGACTATCGTCGTCCGAGTATGACATATCCTACGTTCATAATTCAAAGATTAAACTTGTACATATTCTAGCACAAGTCATGCCAAAATTCACGAAAAAATCAGGCATGACCTTTGCTAAAAAAGGACATATCGAGCGCCTGAAATTTGCCGGAACGGAAATTAATCAACACTCCGGCAAAACATAGGCCACTCGGAGATGTAAACTAAACATGAACGGCCACTTGGGCAACCACATATCCTATTTGAGCAACAACACAAGATATACAAGGATATTTTGCTGGTCTCACCTCGATGTTGGAGGGGGTCGGTTACTGGGACGATGGCGGGGATGTCGGAGGGGGTCGGTGACGGGGAAGACGGCGGGGATGTCGGAGGGGGTCGGTGACGGGGACGACGGTGGTCACCTGAAACCATATAAGTTATCACTAATACATCCCGAATAATTGCTTAAACTAAAAAATAACAACAAATATGACATGTTCAACTAGTTTTATTAATTCAACTAGTTCTTACTAAATATAAACTTACTATAAATAGAAAAAAACTAGTTCTTTCTAAAAATAAAGTAGTTCAACTAGTTATATTAATTATCTTACTAAAAATACATTAGTTCTATTAATTCAACTAGTTCAACTAGTTTATTAATTTACTTAGTAAACTAGTTGAACTACAACTAAAGTAGTTCAACTACAACTACTATTAATCATACTACCCTAGTTAACAAGTACCATCACTACTAGTAATTAACATCTACTACTACTAAAAATCTAGTACTAACTAAGCAACATCTAGTGCTAGCTATGAACCCTAAATTAACATCTACAACTACTAAATCTAGTACTAACTAGTGGCAGGGGGTGGGGTCGACGGAGAGGTAGCTAGGGGCGGCGAGGTCGAGGGCGGTGGGAGGAGGGCTGCCGGCGGAGGAGGGAGCAGGGGCGGCCACAGGCGGAGGGAGGAGGGCGGCTGCGGAGGAGGGAG
>NW_025229954.1:0-5707 GCF_018294505.1 Triticum aestivum | reverse complement strand
GGGGGGGCGAGGTCATGGCAATTATAGCAGTAGCGTGGTTTGCGGTGGACGCGCTACTGCTATTTTCCTGTCAGCAGCGCGTTTTGCTAACACGCGCTGCTGCTAAATAGCAGTAGCCTGGTATTTTGGGGAGCGCTGCTGGTAAGATTCTGTGTATAGGCTTTTCCCTAGTAGTGTTATATGCATGATTTGATATATTTGCAAGTCTCTTCGAATTATTGGTTTAGTTTGGCCGACTAGAATGATCTTTCTTGCAATAGGAGAAGTACTGAGCTCTGGGTTCAATCTTGCAGTGTCCTTTCCCAGTAACAATAGGGGAACTAAGGCACGTATTGTATTGTTTCCATCGAGGATAAAAATATGGGGTTTTCATCATATTGCTTGAGTTAATTCCTGTACATCATGTCATCTTACTTAATGCGTTACTCTGTTCTTTATGAACTTAATACTGTAGATGCAGGTAGGAGTCAGTCGATGTGTGGAGTAATAGTAGTAGATGCAGAATCGATTCGGTCTACTTGACACGGACGTGATGCCTTTGTTCATGATCATTGCCTTAGATATCGTCATAACTTTGCACTTTTCTATCAATTGCTTGGCAATAATTTGTTCACCACCATAATATTTGCTATCTTGAGAGAAGCCACTAGTGAAACCTATGGCCCGTGGGTCTCTTTTCCATTATCTTGAATCTCTTTTACATCATACTAGTTTCGAATCTACTATTTTGCAATCTTTTATTTTCCAATCTATAAACCAAAAATACCAAAAATATTTACTTTACTGTTTATCTATCTCTATCAGATCTCACTTTTGCAAGTGGCCGTGAAGGGTTGGACAACCCGTTTATAGCGTTGGGTGGAAGTTGTTGATTGTTTGTGCAGGTATTTGGTGACTTGTGCATTGAATCCTATTGGATTGATACCTTGGTTCTCAAACTGAGGGAAATACTTACGCTACTTTGGTGCATCACCCTTTCCTCTTCAATGGAAAAACCAACGCAAGCTCAAGAGGTAGCAAGAAGGATTTTTGGCACCGTTCCCAGGGAGATTTATGCTAGGACAAGTCAAGATTTGTCTCCCGTCATCTTGCCAATTTATGGCGCCATTGCCAGGGAGATTTATGCCAAGTCAAGTCAAGATTCAACTCCCGTCTACTTGCCAATTTTGGTACCGTTGCCGGGGAGATCTACGTCAAGTCAAGCCATACCAAGTACCCATCATAAACTCTTCTGCCTTGCATTACAATATTCGCCATTCGCCTCTCGTTTTCCTCTCCCCCACTTCTAAAATGATTTTCGAAAACCTTTGCCTTTTCTTCGCCCCTCTTCCGTTCGTCCTTTTCGTTTGCTTCTTGTGTGCTAGAGTGTTGGTGTTCCTGTTTACAATTTGAGCATAATAATTTCTTCAAAAACGAGCTTAAAGGACAAAAAGGTTTTATGGAGTAAATGAATAAAGATCTTGATGATATGTCTAAACAATTTTATGGTTTGAAATCTCAGTTTGCTCGTCTTGAAAACTTAGTAGGCCAAATTTCTGATAAACAAGCTACCTTAGTAAATAAAATGGCCGCTAAACCGAAAGCTGAAAATAATGATGAAGATCTAAAAGTGATTGATGTGACTCCTATTAAATCTTTGTTTTCCAATATGAATCTTGATAAAGATGGGACTGGAGATGAATCACCTTTAGTTAAAAGGCGTCCCAATGATTCAGAGTTTTTAGATCTAGATGCAAAAATTGATAAAAGTGGGATTGGAGAGGTCAAGACTTTAAGTAGGAATGAAGCCACTCTTTTGGATTTCAAGGAATTTAATTATGATAATTGTTCTTTAGTAGATTGTATTTCCTTGTTGCAAACTGTGTTAAATTCTCCTCGTGCTTATAATCAAAACAAAGCTTTTACTAAACATATCGTTGATGTTATGATGAAATATTTTGAAGAAAAGCTTGAATTAGAAGTTTCTATCCCTAGAAAACTTTATGATGAGTGGGAACCTACTATTAAGATTAAGATTAAAGATTATGAATGCTATGCTTTGTGTGATTTGGGTGCTAGTATTTCCACAATTCCAAAAAGTTTGTGTGATGTGTTAGGTTTCCGTGAGTTTGATGATTGTACTTTAAATTTGCATCTTGCAGATTCCACTATTAAGAAACCTATGGGAAGGATTAATGATGTTTTTATTGTTGCAAATAGGAATTATGTGCCCGTAGATTTCATTGTTCTTGATATAGATTGCAATCATACATGTCCTATTATTCTTGGTAGACCTTTCCTTAGAACGGTTAGTGCAATTATTGATATGAAAGAAGGAAACATTAGATTCCAATTTCCATTAAGGAAAGGCAGGGAACACTTTCCTAGGAAGAAAATTAAATTGCCATATGAATCTATTATGAGAAACAGTTAAGGATTGCATACCAAAGATGATAATGCTTCGATCTATTCGTGTTTTCATGCCTAGCTAAGGGCATTAAACGATAGCGCTTGTTGGAAGGCAACCCAATTTTATTTTTGTTCTTTGATTTTTGTTCATTTTTACTAATAAATAATACATCTAGCCTCTGGTTAGATGTGGTTTTATGTTTTAATTAGTGTTTGTGCCAAGTTGATCCTTTAGAATAACTTACGGTGATAGTTGTGTTGATCCTGCTGAAAATCAGAAACTTTTGTGCATAGTAAATTAGTGTTGAAAATTCACAGAAACGTGATTTTGATCTGATTCTTTTGGCTCTGGATTGGTACACCAATTTCTCAGGGTTTCCGAATTTGTATGGATTTGTGGAGTTACATAAGTATTCGAGAGTTACAAATTACTACAGACTGTTCCGTTTTTACATATTCTGTTTTTCGCATGTTGTTTGCTTATTTTGATGATTCTATGGGTAGTATCGGGGGGTATGAAACATGGAAAAGTTGTAATATAGTAGATATTACACCAATATAAATAAAGAATGAGTTTTCAATAGTACCATAAAGTGGTGATCTATTTTCTTATACTAACGGAGCTCATGAGATTTTCTGTCGAGTTTTGCGTTGTGAAGTATTGGGTAAGGATTTGATGGACTATGGAATAAGGAGTGGCAAGAGCCTAATCTTGGGGATGCCCAAGGCACCCCAAGGTAATATTGAAGGACAACCAAAAGCCTAATCTTGGGGATGCCCCAGAAGGCATCCCCTCTTTCGTCTTTGTCTATTGGTAACTTTACTTGAGGCTATATTTTTATTCACCACATGATATGTGTTTTGCTTGGAAAGTCTTGTATGATTTGAGTCATTGATTTTTATTTTACCCCAATAATCCTTACTGTACACACATTTTGGGAGAGACACACATGAATCGTGATTTATTAGCATACTCTATGTTCATCACTTATATCTTTTGAGCTAGGCAATATTGCTCTAGTACTTCACTTATATCTTTTTAGAGCACGGCGGTGGCTTCATTTTATAGAACTTATTGAATTCTCATGCTTCGCTTATATTATTTTGACAGTCTTTTAGAACAACATGGTAATTTTCTTGCATTACAAAACTAGTCCTAATATGATGGGCATCCATGATGGATATAATAAAAACTTTCATATAAAGTGCATTGAATACTATGAGAAGTTTGATTCTTTATGATTGTTTTGAGATATGAAGTTGGTGATATGAGAGTCATGCTAGTGGAGTAGTTATGAATTTGAGATAAACTTGTGTTAAAGTTTGGCGATTCCCATAGCATGCACGTATGGTGAACCATTATGTGATGAAGTCGGAACATGATTTAATTGTTTATTGTCATCCTTTATGTGGAGGTCGGGATCGCTTGATGGTTAACTCCTACAACACTTCCCCTCGGAGCATGCGCGAAGTGCTTGTTTTTGATGACTTATAGATTTTTGCAATAAGTACGTGAGTTCTTTATGACTAATGTTGAGTCCATGGATTATACGCACTCTCACCCTTCCACCATTGCTAGTCTCTCTAGTATCTCACAACTTTCGACAGTACCATACACCCACCATATACCTTCCTCCAAACAGCCACCATACCTACCTACTATGGCATTTCCATAGCCATTCCGAGATATATTGCCATGCAACTTTTCATTGTTCCGTTTATTACGAAACGCTTCATCATTGTCACTTTGCATGATCATGTAGTTGACATCGTATTTCTGGCAAACCCACCTTTCATAATTCTTTCATACAAGTCACACTTGATTCATTGCACATCCCGGTACACCGCCGGAGGAATTCACATAGTGTCATATTTTGTTTGAAGCATTGATTTCTAATTCTTGAGTTGTAAGTAAATAAAAGTGTGATGATCTTCATTATTAGAGCATTGTCCCATGTGAGGAAAGGATGATGGAGACTATGATTCCCCCACAAGTCGGGATGAAACTCCGGACGAAAAAAAGAGGGCATAAAAAAGAGGGAGAGAAGGCCCTAAAAATGAGAGAAAAAGAGAGAAGGAGCAATGTTACTATCCTTTTTCGACACTTTTCCTTCAAAGTAGTACCTTGATCTTCATAATAGAGAGTCTCCTAGTTTGTCACTTTCATATATACTAGTGGGAATTTTCATTATAAAACTTGGCTTGGATATTCCAATGATGGGCTTCCTCAAAATGCCCCAGGTCTTCATGAGCAAGTGAGTTGGATACACACCCACTTAGTTTCTTTTTGATCTTTCATACACTTATAGCTCTAGTGCTTCCGTTGCATGGAAATCTCTACTCACTCACAATGATATCTATTGATGGGCATCTCCATAGCTCGTTGATACGCCTAGTTGATGTGAGACTATCTTCCTTATTTTTGTCTTCTCCACAACCACCATTCTATTCCACCTATAGTGGTATGTCCATGGCTCACGCTCATGTATTGCGTGAAAGTTGAAATTTTTTGAGAATACTAAAGTATGAAACAATTGCTTGGCTGAAACCGGGGTTGTGCATGATTTATATATTTTGTGTGATGAAGATAGAGCATAACCAGATTATATGATTTTGTAGGGATAGCTTTCTTTGGCCATGTTATTTTGGGAGTATTATTGTTTTTATGTCAATATTAAACTTTTCTTTTGAATCTTTTGGATCTGAACATTCATGCCACAATAAAGAAAATTACATGGATAAATATGTTAGGTAGCATTCCACATCAAAAATCTGTTTTTATCATTTACCTACTCGAGGACGAGTAGGAGTTAAGCTTGGGGATGCTTGATACGTGTCCAACATATCTTTAATTTTTGATTGTTCCATGCTATTATATTATCTGTTTTGGATGTTTAATAGGCATTTATATGCTATTTTATATTATTTTTGGGATTAATCTATTAACAAAGAGCCGAGTGCCAGTTTCTGTTTTTTTTCCTATTTTAGAGTCCAAACAGCACGAAACTTTCGCGATGATCTTTCTTCGACCAGAAGGAAACTAGAAGACTTGGAGATGAAGTCGGAGATGCAACAAGGCGGCCACAAGGCAGGAGGGTGCGCCCCCTCCGTCGTGGGCCCCCTGTGGGTCTCCTGACCTAGCTCCTTCGCCTATATATACTCTTATACCCTGAAAACATCCAGGAGAGCCACGAAACCACTTTTCCACTGCCACAACCTTTTGTACCCGTGAGATCCCATCTAGGGGCCTTTTCTGGCGTCCTGCCAGAGGGGGATTCGAGCATGGAGGGTTCTTCATCAACACCATTGCCTCTCCGAT
>NW_025229953.1:13693-17717 GCF_018294505.1 Triticum aestivum | reverse complement strand
TGATGCAGGAAACATAAGCCCCTGGTGTATTTTAACCGTACCAAAGTGTATGGATGCAACATGCCGTAAATGAACATATGTGTAAAAAAGAAATGCAATTATAAGCAAAAAGGTGCTGCATTGTTTATTCAAGAAAGACTGTTGTAAGTGCGGAACGATACAAATGGTGCGATAAGCAAGGGATGGGACTGTTAAACATGTCCCCCTCCAGGGGTAGGCTGCCGAATGGTGTGTAAAACAGATTTAATGCTCATAATGGAGACCACCTGGATATTCGTTGTAGCCTTTATCCTTCCCTTGCTGTTGCATCAGTAGTTCGGCAGATCCGCTGCCGGACAGGGCCTCTGACGAACAGAGTCCTGTGGGGAAAAAGGAAAAAGAAAAGAAAAAAGAACGACACACTTGAGAGCCCCTGGTGTGGTTGAGCCGCAGTCTGGGCCTATCGTGGTCGTGCCCCTCTCCCCATGCCCATGGTATCTTCAGAGCGTAATGGTGTACGCGAGGGACCTGTCTTGACGTTTTATAGGGGCTGGGGTTGGGGCCGCATTGTTATGCGTGCTCGGAACGTGCCAGGTGGTCTTGTTGTATGTTACTCCGGGCGCGCTTAACGACCGGACTCGAGAATTGCCTTAAGAGGCTGCATTGTACTTCTGCCGCGAGAGCCGCTGTATGTTCCTCCGTTCGGAGAGAATGTTCGGTGTTTCCTTTGACCGTGATGACTCCTCGAGGGCCTGGCATCTTGAGCTTGAGGTATGCGTAGTGCGGCACCGCATTGAACTTTGCAAACGCGGTACGTCCGAGCAGGGCATGATAGCCGCTGCGGAACGGGACTATGTCGAAGATTAACTCCTCGCTTCGAAAGTTATCCGGGGATCCGAAGACCACTTCCAGTGTAATTGATCCTGTACAATTGGCTTCTACACCTGGTATGATGCCTTTAAAGGTCGTCTTGGTAGGTTTAATCCTTGAGGGGTCTATGCCCATTTTGCGCACTGTATCCTGATAAAGCAGGTTCAGGCTGCTGCCGCCGTCCATCAGGACTCTGGTGAGGTGAAACCCGTCGACGATTGGGTCTAAAACAAATGCGGCAAATCCGCCGTGGCGGATGCTGGTGGGGTGGTCCCTCCGGTCAAAAGTGATCGGGCAGGAGGACCATGGATTGAACTTCGGGGCAACTGGCTCCATCGTGTAGACATCCCTGAGTGCACGCTTCCGCTCCCTTTTGGGTATGTGCGTTGCGTATATCATGTTCACCATTCGCACCTGTGGGGGGAAACCCTTCTGTCCTTTGTTATTCGGCGGTCGGGTCTCTTCCTCGTCATCGCTATGCATCCCCTTGTCATTGTTTTCGGCAATTAACTTGCATGCCTGCTTGAATACCCAACAGTCCCTGTTGGTGTGGTTAGCTGGCTTTTCGGGGGTGCCGTGTATCTGGCACAAGCAGTCAAGTATTCGGTCCAAATTGGACGGACCCGGAGTAGTTCTTTTGAATGGCTTTTTCCGCTGACCGGGTTTAGAGCCTATGAATCTGGCATTGACTGTCGTATCCTCACTATTGTTGCCGTTAATGCGCCGTTTGTTTTTGTTACGACGCGGCCTGCCATTTCGGTCCTTGAAATCCGGACTGCCAGAATTTTTGCTGAGGTTGTTGCTGCGTGCTAGCCAGCTGTCCTCACCCGCGCAGAAGCGGGTCATGAGTGATGTGAGGGCTGCCATGGATTTCGGCTTTTCCTGTCCCAGGTGCCGGGCAAGCCACTCGTCGCGGATGTTATGCTTGAAGGCCGCGAGGTCCTCCGCATCCGGACAGTCGACGATTTGGTTTTTCTTGGTTAAGAACCATGTCCAGAATTGTCTGGCCGATTCGTCTGGCTGCTGAATTATGTGGCTTAGGTCATCAGCGTCTGGTGGTCGCACATAAGTGCCCTGGAAGTTATCGAGGAATGCGGCTTCCAGGTCTTCCCAACTCCCAATTGACTCTGCTGGCAAGCTGTTCAGCCAATGCCGGGCTGGTCCTTTAAGCCTAAGGGGGAGATATTTGATGGCGTGAAGATCGTCGCCGCAAGCCATGTGGATTTGAAGGAGATAGTCTTTGATCCAAACCGCGGGGTCTGTTGTGCCATCGTAAGATTCGATATTCATGGGTTTAAACCCTTCGGGGATTGGATGATCCATTACTTCATCTGTGAAGCATAGTGGGTGTGCGGCGCCTCTATACTGAGCGATATCACGACGGAGCTCAAAAGAGCTTTGTCTGTTTTGTTTGGCCCAGCCGGACTAACTGTGTCCGGCGCGACAGTTGTCGTCACGTACCGTGGGGTGCCCACGCGATCCATAGATCGATCTTGATTGTCTTGCCTTATCCTCCAATATATCTCGCAAGTCCGGAGCATTCCCCTGTGGCCTTGTGCTTTTCGAGCGATGCCGGGGTACGGGTCTAGTGAAGGGCCTAGAGGCCTCTCTGTCGCGACCACGGGGTGGTCGGTCAGCCGTATTGTCTCCTGGTGATGCGGGTTCATACGCCTCCTCCTCTAATCGGGGGAGCAACTTGCGTTTAGGGTAGCCTTTGGAGGGGCGTTCGAGCTCATGCTCTTCGGCCGCGAGGACTTCAGTCCATCTGTCGGCTAGCAGATCTTGATCAGCTCTAAGCTGTTGCTGCTTTTTCTTGAGGCTGTTCGCCGTGGCCATAAGCCTGCGTTTAAAACGCTCTTGTTCGATGGGATCCTCAGGCACAACGAATTCGTCATCGTCGAGGCTCGCTTCGTCTCCAGAGGGAGGCATATAATCCTCTACCTCTCCTTCTACCGCTCTCTCGTGAGGGCTGGCCTCTTCGTCCTCCTGCGCTTGATCTTGCTGGAGTGGGTTGTCTTCGGCACTGGCCGGTGTATTATTATCTCCGGTGCCGGAGTCTTCATTCTTGCTGTGGCGGGATTTAGAGCGGCGCCGCTGATGCCGGCGCTTGGGCTGCTTTTTGGAGGGGTCATCATCCTCTGTTCCTTCGCCATTCCCCTCTTTTGGGATATCCACCATGTATATGTCATATGATGAGGTGGTTGTCTATTGCCTAGTAGGCGCTGGTTCTTGGTCGTCTCCGGCATCGTCGTCCATACTGTCGATGTCTTCGGAGTCGTAGTCTAGCATGTTGGTTAGATCGTCGACAGCCGCTACCAAGTGGGTGGTGGGTGGGCTTTGAATTTCTTTGTCGTCCGCATCCCAACCGTCCTGACCGCAGTCCGGCCAGGGCTCTCCTGATAACGAGAGATACTTTAGCGAACTCAAGATGTCGCCGAAAGGTGAGTGTTGAAAGATGTCCGCTGCGGCGAACTCCATGATCGGCGCCCAATCGGATTCGATCAGGGAGGGCGCGGGAGGTTCGGAGTCCGGCGAGGAGTCCGGCACCTCGGAGTCACGAGCTTTATGAGGGACAAGGTCAGTGTTCGGCTCTATCGCCGTAGAGGTTGCAGCCCCCGAGGCGGTGTCTAGGCATCCGTCCTCAATCTGCGCAACCGGCTCCGAATTGAAGATCGGAGCGGTTTCGAGTGCGGCCTCCAGGGTACTGTCCGGCTGCAGAGCTAAATCATGCTTGCCGTGACAGTGCGGCACGCTCAGCTGTGGCTCGAACCCATCGAGGATCAAGTCCCCGCGGATGTCAGCCGTGAAGTTCAAACTTCCAAATCTGACCTGACGGCCAGGGGCGTAGCTTTTGATCTGCTCCAGTTGGCCAAGCGAATTGGCCCGCAGTGCGAAGCCGCCGAATACGAAGATCTGTCCGGGGAGGAAGGTCTCACCCTGGACTGCGTCGTTGATGATGATCGAAGAAGGCATCGAGCCTATCGGTGACGACACAGAGGAACTCTCAATGAAAGCACCAATGTCGGTGTCAAAACCGGCGGATCTCGGGTAGGGGGTCCCGAACTGTGCGTCTAGGCGGATGGTAACAGGAGACAAGGGACATGATGTTTTACCCAGGTTCGGGCCCTCTTGATGGAGGTAAAACCCTACATCCTGCTTGATTAATATTGATGAT
>NW_025229953.1:9168-13683 GCF_018294505.1 Triticum aestivum | reverse complement strand
GAGATCAAGGAGGCTAAACCCTAGAAGCTAGCCTATGGTATGATTGTTGTTCGTCCTATGGACTACAACCATCCGGTTTATATAGACACCGGAGAGGGCTAGGGTTACACAAAGTCGGTTACAATGGTAGGAGATCTACATATCCGTATCGCCAAGCTTGCCTTCCACGCCAAGGAAAGTCCCATCCGGACACGGGACGAAGTCTTCAATCTTGTATCTTCATAGTCTTGGAGTCCGGCCGATGATGATAGTTCGGCTATCCGGACACCCCCTAGTCCGGAACTCCCTCAACAGGCATGCCAACAACATGTCTATGTTTATCTTTTTCATCGGGTTTGGCAATTCTAGCAGCTACATCACATAAGTAAATAACATGCCCATCTATGTTTTCAACCAGGAGATCCTTGACCATAGAAATACTAGGTTCTACCTTGATTTGTTCAGCTGGTCTAGGTGTTCTAATATATCTTTTATTGACCACAGTTGAAACCTTAGCATGTTCCTTTATCCTAAGAAGGAAAGGTGGTTTCTTTATGTAAACAGTAGGAACAACTGGATCAACATTGTAAATGATAGTCTCTTCTTTAGCAACTACCGGTTCTTTAATTTCTTCTTTAATAGGTGGATGATATTTAAACCACTTCTCTTTAGGGAGATCAACATGAGTAGAAAATGATTCACAGAAGGAGGCTACTATCTCAGAATCTAGTCGATATTTAGTGCTAAACGTTTGAAGAGCATCGGTATTCATAAAAGACATAACACAATCAAACTTAAGATTAATATATGTCTCTTTACCTTCGTAGAGTTCCCAATCTTCAGAGTTGCATTTAATTCTTTCCAAAAGATCCCACCGGAATCCAATAGTCTTCTTCATAAAGGATCTAGTACAAGAAGTATCGAGCATGGATCGATCATTATGAGAAAGCCGAGCATAAAAATTCTGAATAATAATTTCTCTTGAGAGCTCATGATTGGGGCATGAATATAACATTGACTTAAGCCGCCCCAAGCTAGAGTGATACTTTCTCCTTCATGAGGCCAAAAATTATATATATAATTCCGATCACGATGAACTAGATGCACATGATAATTTTTTGATGGAATTCCAATTTCAACAGATTCCAATTCCAAGATCCAATATCGTAGGATTGCCTATACCATGCCAATGCTTTTCCCTTCAAAGATAAAGGGAAATACATCTTCTTAGCTTCATCGCCGGGTAAACTTACAAGCTTGAATAATCCACAAATTTCATCCACACATATAAAGTGCATATCAGGATGTTCGGTTCCATCTCCTGCATAAGGATTAGCTAGCAATTGTTCTATCATACCCGAAGGAATTTCATATTCAATATTTTCAGTAGGTACAATGGGCTGAGGGGTAACTAATTGTGTATATGGTCGAGGTGCAGATACCCCGAACAAACCCCTCAAAGGATTGTTCTCTATAGTACCAAGTGACAATAAATTTCAGCACGTAGTAAAAAAATTTCCTTACCGATTTCCACATACCAAGAGCACTTCATTCCCCGGCAATGGAGCCAGAAAAGAGCCTTGATGACCGACAAGTATCGGGGATCAATTGTAGTCCTTTTGATAAATAAGAGTGTCGAACCCAATGAGGAGCAGAAGGAAATGTTAAGCTGTTTTCAGCAAGGTAATGTCTGCAAGCACTGAAATTATAAGTAATGAGTAGTTTGATAGCAAGATAATTTGTAAAGAGCAAGTAACGGTAATAGTAAAAAAAGTGCAGCAAGATAGCCCAATCCTTTTGAGGCAAAGGACAGGCCAAAACGGTCTCTTAGGATAAGCAAAGTGTTCCTGAGGGCACACGGGAATTTCATCTAGTCACTTTCATCATGTTGGTTTGATTTGTGTTCGCTACTTTGACTATTTGATATGAGGGTGGACCGGTGCTTAGGTGCTCTTCTTACTTGAACAAACCTTCTACTTATGATTAACCCCCTCGCAGGCGTCCGCAACTACGAGAAAAGTATTAAGAATAAATTCTGACCATAGCATTAAACTTTTGGATACAAATCAGTCCCTTATGGAATAGCGCATAAACTAGGGTTTAAACTTCTGTCACTCTTAACGCATGATCTAATAACTACTCCAGAATGCATTCCCTTAGGCAAAAATATAGTGAAGTGTCATGTAGTTGACGTTCACATGACACCACTAAGGGAATCACAACATATATACCATCAAAATATCAAACACATATAAAATTCACATGATTACTTGCAACAAGCACTAGTAGATAATGGGCCTTTTGTCCTAGTTCTAGAGGGCCTTTAGTCCCAGTTCTGGAAACGAGACTAAAGGTGGAGTTCCATAGAGCGGCCATGTAAACCACTCATTCCAAATCATCTAACTTCCCGGCCGGTCACCCATCCCTTCACTACTCCAGCCTGAGCACGCTTAAATTTCGAGTTCTATTCCTGACAATACTAAGCTGTCAATCATATTAACCCTTCGGAGTTGAACTTGAGCATTAAGCACCGTTTGAGTTTGAAACCATTATTCTAAAAAACAGAAATTATTTAGTAACAATAATATTTCTTGAATAAGTAGTCTGACCATAGTTTGACCACAGTTTGACCAGATTTTACAATAGTTTGACCAGATTTAACCAAAAGCAAAAAAAAAAACCTAAAAAAGTATTTATTAACACTAATATTTCTTGAATAAGTAGTTTGACCATAGTTTCACCAGATTTAATGAAAAGTAAAAAAACTGAAATTTGAGCATATGTTTTTGTTTCCTTTCTGAATTTGAGGATTCTAAAAATTTGCAAATAGGCCTACGGCGGTCAAAATCGGATGTGGATTTTCGTTCTGATTTTCTTGATATATTATGCGTTTTTTTCGACATCGTATGCAAAAGATCTGGCAGTCTTACTTTTTCATAACACTTTTTTTGCAAAACATGTCCAAATTTAAGTTTTTTAAATTTTCTAACTAATAGATGTAGTAAGATATGGCGGTCACAATCGAAGGATTTTAATTTTAGAATTTTTTATCATTTTCTTTTGTTTTACAAAACTGAAAAGGCGATACACGGGGAGGGGGGGATGAAAATCGGACCTTTAGTCCCGGTTTGAGACACGAACCGGGTCTAAAGGGTATCGCGCCCTTTAGTCCCGGTTCGTGTCTCAAACCGAGACTAAAGGTCACCCTTAGTCTCGGTTTGTGACACGAACCGGGACTAAAGGGCATCGCACCCTTTAGTCCCGGTTCATGTCTCAAACCAGGACTAAAGGTCCCATTTGAACTGGGACTAATGCCTTCCCGACGCCTTAGCCGCTCGAACCGGGACTAATGCTCACATTAGTCCCGGTTCGTGATGCAACTGGGACTAATGTATACATTGAGCTGTGACCAAAGCCGTGTTTTCTACTAGTGAAGATTTCTCCCGTGACCTCAAGAAAAAAAGAAACTACTCACAAATGATAATCCTGCTCAAGATCAGAGGGGTATTAAGTAGCATATTGGATCTGAACATATAATCTTCCACCAAATAAACCATATAGTAATCAACTACAAGATGTAATCAACACTATTAGCCACCCACAAGCACCAATCTATAGTACCGGTACAAAGATTGAACACAAGAGATGAACTAGAGTTTGAGAGGAGATGGTGTTGTTGAAGATGTCAGTGGAGATTGCACTCCCCAAGATGGGAGAGTTGTTGGTGATAGTGATGACGATGATATCCCCCTTCGGGATGGAAGTTCCCCCGGCGTAATCGCTCCACTGGAAGGCAAAAGTGCTCCTGCCCAAATTCCGCCTCGAGAAGGTGGCGCTCCATCCCAAAAATCTTCTTTGATATTTTTTCTAGGCAAAATGACTTATATACAAGAAGATGGACACCAGAGCTGGGCTGGGCTAAGCACAACCCACCAGGGCGCGCCCTGGTGTCTTGTGCTCACCAGGTGGCCCCCCTCCGATAGTTATTTTCTTCATTATTTCTTATTTATTCCATAAAAATTCCTCGTGACGTTTCAGCTCATTTGGGGTTGTGCAGAATAGGTGGCCTGACGTAGCTTTTTCAGGTACAGATTTCCAGCTGCCGGAATTCTTCGTCTTTGTGTGAACCTTTCATATTGTGAGAGAAAGGGTATTAGAATTACTCCAAAAAGAATTATTATGTATAAAAATAATATAAATAACAGTAGGTAAACATGATGCAAAGTGGGCGTATCACGCTATAGGAGGAGAGGAAGGCCGCCTCTAGCCCTTGCCATGGAAGAAAGGTACCCTCAGGAGCGTAGCACGACGAGCGTGTGCTCGAGGACACTTGTGCTCCATTGGGGTGATGAATGCGCTGGGGGGGCCGATTGGGCAGCACCAGAGTTAGGATGCGGGGGACCCGGGGACGACGGCAGCACGCGACGACGGTGGCCTTGGGCGGCAGGGGGCAATGACAGGTGTGGATATGAGGGAACAAAGAGCTATGCGTGGAGGCGGAGCATCGCGAAAGGGGGTGAACGGAGCGCGAGGTGC
>NW_025229953.1:5712-9158 GCF_018294505.1 Triticum aestivum | reverse complement strand
GGATGGGGTGTGGTCCACGCATAATGATTTCTCTTTGTACGGGATGAGGGCACAAAGAGCGACGAGAACATGAATGATTTCTCATAAAATTTTGGAGTCTTTAATCCTTATCGACGAGATGATTGCTCACAGCATGTTGGGTTTGGTCCTTTATATGTTGTAACTTGGTAATCACTTAGACTTTGGAGGGTCGATTCAAATATAATTATGAGTAAAGAAATTTGCTTCACTATTTGGTTGACGCTCTTGACCTTGTTGTATACCTCCTCCTGTACAGTGCCTCCCCTCTTTTGGGTCTCCCACATGCTTTATCCCGCTTTTGTAATGTTGTTTTATATGTTTGTTCGATAACACCAAGTTTAACTTGTTTGCCATAATATAATTTGTAGTTTGGCCTCATATCGCGAAACAGATTAATTTGTTACTTATTTCACTATGGAGAAGGTGAGAACATGTTATTGTTTTCGAAATAGTTGCTTGTTTCAACTTCCAGATTTAGCTCAGCGGCAAAGCTGAATCTGGTACTGTATCTCGAACTACATAGCTTTTTGGTTCAGATTCTAGATTTAGAATCATTGGTGAAGCTGAATCTTGTTCCCGAAGCTCATACAAACATGGCCTAAGTTTACCATGTCCATCTTATATATCTGATCTACAGAGACACTATATTTGTTTCGTTATGGTCAATGTCACTGTCTTCCTAGGCATGGACAACAACCATGAGTGTTTATGTACTGTCAGGTTATGCACTATTTTCTGTCATAGAAACTGGACAAATGATGTATTTGAATGGTGTCGAATGCTTGAAAGAATCTATACCTACTAATAAAGCTAGGTGCGTTTCTCCAATTTTTTCATCCGTTCATTGCCGAAAAGTTTTTTTTTCCTATCCGAGGTGGTACTAAATTATTGTGCATCTATCTGCTATAAAAAAAGGTTTGTCCAAGTTTTCTTTTCGTATCCGAGGTGGTACTAAATTTTTGTGCATCTATCGGCTATAAAAAAAGGGTTTTCCAGAATTCTACAATTGGGCCGCGCGCGCTCCTGCCCAACAAATCCAGCCCAGTAATTATCCTGCCCATGTAGTTGGAAAGACCTTATTTGTTGCACAGGGCAGCAAATAGTTAAAGCTACGCACAGGGTGCCCAAGACTGGACCTGCCCGTTTTTATTTTTTCAATGTTCTGTTTATATTTATATTTTTCTGTTCCTTTCCTTTCCTATTTATGTTTCATATTTCTCTTCTTTATTTTAATTTTTCTGTAACCTAAGAATTTACAAAAAGATTGAGAATTTCAATTTGTGTTCGAATATTCAAAAAATATTCATAATTAAAAAACTGTTTTAAAAAATATTCAAATTTTTTCAAAAATATCGTTTCAGAATTTTCTTAACATTTAAAGAAAATCTCCTTTTGTTTTTAAGAAAATTGTGTTTTTCAAAATTGTTTAAGATTTTTTTATGAAAATCAAATTTTATGAAATCTTCCACATTCAAAGAATATTGTTATTTTAGAGAAATATTCACAAATACATAATAATGTCTGCGTCAAAAAATTTATTTTCTAAAAATGATCTAAATGACCCTTTTTAAAAAAATCAAAAATGTTTTTGTTTTTATAAAAGCTTGATGTTTCAAAATATTGTTTGTGAATTTCAAAAATTATTTCTGTTTCTAATTTGTTCATGTTTCTTCCAAAAATAAACAGAATTTTCAAAAACAAATGTTCGCATATTTCAAAACTGATTGGGATTTCAATTTTTTTAACATTTTCATGAATATTCGGTAGTTCATATTTCTTTGAATGTTCAAAAAGAATCAAATAATATTTCGAATCTGACTCTAGAGTATTTTCTTAAATATATGCACTTGCCATTGGTTAGCAGCGCACATTTGTCCTATGCTCGTTAGCAATAAATTAAAGAAATTGTGGGCATGTGCCAATAAAGAGAACATGTTGTTTGGCTCTACTTAGAAAAAAAAAGTGAGCCTATGAGCGCAAAAATAATTAAAGAGAATAAACTGTCATAAAGATGGAACATTCATCCGATTACGCCATCATGGGAGAGAGTGGGCGAAGCATTTGTGTCCCGAACATCGACGTGCGTCCACCTAATGAGGAGGCATGCACAATCCTGAGATGGAGGCGGACCAGGAGGAAAAATGATACGAGTTGGATGCTCACCGCCACGCCAACCAATCCCATCACAATCAAGATTTTGCGGGCCAAACATGTTCAACAAGAAGACCACAACTCCTTGCTCTGTCACCTACTGTTGTGGAGACCATTTTTGGTGGACACATCAATTATCTTTCCCGTTGCTTATCGCAACAAAAATATATCTCCCGCTGCAACGCACGGGCATATATGCTAGTATTGCCAATGCGCTCATCGGGCATAAATAGAAAATTTCATACATGATGGGATGACGTAGGCATATGATTGAGAAGAATCATGCCACTCTTATTCCATACTTATTAGACAATGAAGTTCAGGATCCACTTTTGTTTGAGGGAGTTCCAAAAAAATTCATTAAATGAAATTGAGCACCCAAAATTGCGGTATCTATGTGTGCCACTGACTTGTGGACTTGTGGCCCAAGTGCTTCATGCTTAGGCTCCTGTAGAATAGTAACTTTTCTTTAATGTGCATATCTACGATATTTCTAGGCTAACTTTGTTATGGAAGTGGGCAACATTGTCGTATCTTTTGAACTAACTTCCTTAGCTTCAAGGTACCAGCAAACAGAAGAGAAGACGTCACACGAGGTAGTGGCCGGACCTATAGTAGTGCATGACAGTCCAAATCATGTTCTTCAACAACTTGGATTTAGTTCTCTTTCAAAAATGACTTGATGCAGAGATGAGAACATGTAGTCCTGAAAATACCGAAACAAAATACGGAAAGAATGTCACGTCTTATATCTTTTTTTTTGCGCGTAGTCTCTAACCATATTTATTGCACTTCCATGGGGATTAACACATATGTATCCGTACAAATGAGTAGAACACTAGTCCCCTAATCAACCCGTCAGGGCATCAATCATTTCTTCACGTAATCATCATATAGATAACCACGGGGAATTTCTTTGCTAAAGAACCTTGCCACCAGCCTCTCTTCCAACACAGTCATCGCTTCTTTTGACCGAATAGCCGTTGGAGTCTTGTACTGGCCCGCTGATGCGCCTCTAGACACGAAGAAGTCCATGAGAGCGTCGAACGCACCCTGCTCAAGCACCCTTATCTCGAGCGCGGTGATGTTCGCACGCTGCCTGCTTTTGCAGTACATTTGGTCAAAGCATTCTTCAACTGTCGAGCAACAATTCTCCATGACGGATTGATCGGGGATGTCGCCAACCACGTGGTTACTCCTTGCGTTGGTTAGCTCCCAGAACAGGACGTAGTGGCCTGGCAACTTGGATATGTCTGCAAACGCGGTGCTTCCAC
>NW_025229953.1:4638-5431 GCF_018294505.1 Triticum aestivum | reverse complement strand
GAGCATGTATCCAAGAGGGCCAAGATGGAGCTCAATAGCCTGTGAAATTGCCCTGAGTAGTTCCTCCTCGCTTATCTTCTCATGGTCTATACTTAAGATAACATCATGTCGTCCCGAGAAGTGGAACAATGGTGTTGCATTATAGAAGCTAGTCACGGTGAGAAGGTCACCAACTCGGTACCTGTAAAGACCTGGTATGGTTTGCATATGAAATCAAATCATAGCTACTGAACTAATAAATAATTCTTACGCAAGTTGGCTAAACACAATAATTCCTATTACTTTTCATCAATTATTATTACTATTATTGGAATCCTTTATCTGTATAGGCAGACAATGACCGGTTGCATGCTCGGGATTACGGGGCAAGAACATTTGACTTAAAGTTTCATATTTTCTTTATTTCTTGGAACTAGAAACTTATGTAGAGTCTGCTTTTACAAAGACAATGCCAGGCAAAAAAGTCTATTCTAAAATAAAACACCGAGTGAAGTAGGGCAATATACAAAAATCAAGATACTTCAAGACTTATATAAGGAGGAAGTCTTAGCTAGCTAACCTGCAAAGGTGGTGACAACCAGCTCATAGGTCTGACCAATTTTGACATCCACAAGATCTACAAGCTTCATCTCACCGGGATCGCCATCGTCATCAACAGTAGGAGTTTCTTCATCACGAGGCTGTATCTCGACAAACTCAAAGTAGGCGATGTTAGGAAGCAACGCATACGACGCATGGCTGGGCGGGTCGAGAGGCCTTAGATTGACTCCGGCGGCACACTCGGTAGATGCAT
>NW_025229953.1:0-1710 GCF_018294505.1 Triticum aestivum | reverse complement strand
ATGTGAGTCCGTGATCGGAAAAAGAAGAATTCACTCGTGTCAAAACTGCTGAGAAGTACTCTAATGGCTAGCCATAGCACTGGCATGGAAATCGAAAGAGTGATGGAAAGACCAACACATAGTTTTCTAAAGCTGCAAAAGCATTATACACAACGGTATGTGCGTATTGACCATAGTTAGCAGCGAGACATCATGAGCTGGAGTGCAGTACTTGCATAGTAGAGTACATTTTTTTTAACCGATAGTAGAGTACAGTTAGGGCAATAGGAACTGACATAACATATATAGAAAGCAATGGAGTATGCCATTTAAAACATGAAGGCATAAGCGTCTGTAAAAACATTAATTATGCATCTGCAGCTCAAGTACTACTTGAAGCTAACTCCGTGCCAATAGTTTTAAATCTGACTACTTTATCTAACAACTATAAAGGGTACAATTTTAGCATATAAATATGTGAGCAAAATTAAATCTCTAAGCCTAGTACCTCTATGTAATGGCAGGATAATTAATTAGATATACATGGTCAAGTTAATCAGAGATTTATTATAATATACTTGAAAGAAACACACACACATCATTGATCTTCTACCTAAGAAACGACGACAACTAATCCGGTTGGCCATATAAAAACAACTAACTCGGTTCCCTAGAATATAGATTATGTGCTGCTGCTGGAGGCGACGCAGAACACCCCAATGACATGCGTCCTCCTCTTATGGCGCACAATGGAGTCAAGATGACTGCATATGGATTCACATGGGTTCTGTCTTCTATGAAGAGTTCGTAGGATGGACAATACAGCAGGCGTCATGACACCAGTTCGCTGCATTTTCTTCACACGGCCTAGTCTACTTGAAACTGCTGTTGATACACCTCTTTCACCACATCAACCATCATGAGAAGATTCAGTGATTGGCCGGTTTAGAACCTGAAATATGAATTGATTAAAGACCGGAAAAAAAAGAGATCGGGGAGATGCTAGATTGAAAACTGACCTTTTTTTCTTGATCGATGGCTCGACCAACCGGTTCCGGTGCCCGCCATTCTCCTCTCTTCTGATTCTATCAACACCATGCATACCACCTACAGCCTGTATGGCGCCTGTGTGGCATATAGGCCATCGATCGTCGTAATGTTCGCTTCGGCATCTCTTCTGGGGGAAAGTCTAAAATAAACCTTAAACTTGTAGATGAAAACTAAATCAAAGCCTAAATTTTGAATCCCTAAAATCAGCACACCGAACTATATGATCCTGGTCTATTTTAAACCTTAAGTGCATTCCCAAACAAGGATTCTTGACATGCAGCTGAAACCCGGGATTTCTTACTGCAGGCGAACTGTAGTGGGCAGGCCCACTAGGCGAACTCAAAATCTGCCCGCTGGACAGCACTGGGCCGGCACACCAGGTAAACTAAAAAATACTAAAAAACAATGGAGGCGTTGTCAGGAATCGTACTTTCTCGCGATGCTGACCTTGTCAAGGTAGCCACACTACCACGTAGTTGCTGTTGATAAAAGAGAAGCGTGAAGATATTTTACAACAAACAGTAGCGTCGAGATTTGAAAACATTTCTGAAATGTGTAGATATATTTTCTTGAAAATTGTCACCAATTTGGAAATCCGAACATTTTTTGGAATTATGTGGAATACACAAACAAAATTAGAAAACGTGAACCTTTTTGAAATCCCCTACGATTTTTAAAGTG
>NW_025229952.1:16861-17723 GCF_018294505.1 Triticum aestivum | reverse complement strand
ACACATAAGCGCACCTTGGGTTTCAACAACTATGGAAATCACTCCGGGACCGCAAAATAGTGAGTAATAGTCCAAGAAACGGGCCAGAATCGGCCAAAACTGTCAGTGTTGATGACCGACACATAAACACACCCCAGGGTTGGTTATACTGGAAATCACTCCGGGACACCAAAACAGTGAGTAATAGTCCATGAAACGGGCCAGAATCGGCCAAAACTGTGAGTGTTAATGACCGACACATAAGCACACCTTGGGTTTCAACAACTATGGAAATAACTCCGGGACCCCAAAATAGTGAATAATAGTCCACGAAACGGACCAGAATCGGCCAAAACTATGAGCGTCGATGACCGACACATAAGCGCACCTTGGGGCTAAACAACTATGGAAATCGCTTTGGCACCCAAAAACGGTGAGTAATAGTCAAAGAAACGGGCCAGAGTCGGCCAAAACTATGAGTGTTGATGACCCACACATAAGCGCACGTTAGGGTTCATAAACTACAGAAATCGCTTCGGAACACCAAAACAGTGAGTAATAGTCCATGAAACGCTCCAGAGTCGGCCAAAACTATGAGTGTTGATGACCGACACATAAGCGCAACTTGGAGTTCAACAACTATGGAAATCGATCTATGACCCCAAAACGGTGAGTAATAGTCCAAGAAATGGGCCAGAATCGGCCAAAACTGCGATTGTTGACGACCGACACGTAAGCGCACCTTGGGGTTCAATAACCATGGAAATCGCTTCGGGACCCCAAAATGGTGAGTAATAGTCCACGAAACGGGTCAGATCGACAAAAACCACGAGTGTTGATCACCGACACGTAAACGCGCCCGGGGTCATTAACCATGGAAATC
>NW_025229952.1:16257-16851 GCF_018294505.1 Triticum aestivum | reverse complement strand
TCAGATCGACAAAAACCGCGAGTGTTGATGACCGACACGTAAACGCGCCCGGGGTCATTAACGATGGAAATCGCTTCGGGACCCCAACAAGTGAGTAATAGTCCATGAAACGGGCCAGAATCGGCCAAACTGTGAGTGTTCACGACCGACATAGGACCCCAAAACGGTGAGTAATAGTCCAAGAAACGGGCCAGAATTGGCCAAAACTGTGAGTGTTGATGACCGACACATAAGCGCACCTTGGGGTTCAACAACTATGGAAATCGCTTTGGGACCCCAAAACGATGAGTAACAGTCCAAGAAACGGGCCAGAACCGGCTAAAACTATGAGTGTTGATGACCGACACATAAGCGCAACTTGGGGTTCAACAACAATGGAAATCGCTCTGAGACCCCAAAACGGTGAGTAATAGTCCAAGAAATGGGCCAGAATCGGCCAAAACTGCGATTGTTTATGACATACACGTAAGCGCCCCTTGGGGTTAAACAACCATGGAAATCGCTTCGGGACCCCAAAACGGTGAGTAATAGTCCACGAAACGGGTCAGATCGACAAAAACCGATAGTGTTGATGACCGACCCATAAATGCGCCC
>NW_025229952.1:15293-15520 GCF_018294505.1 Triticum aestivum | reverse complement strand
GTTCAATAACCATGGAAATCGCTTCGGGACCCCAAAATGGTGAGTAATAGTCCACGAAACGGGTCAGATCGACAAAAACTGCGTGTGTTGATGACCGACATGTAAACGCGCCCGGGGTCATTAACCATGGAAATCGCTTCGGGACCCCAAAAAGTGAGTAATAGTCCATGAAACGGGCCAGAAACTGTGAGTGTTCACGACCGACATAGGACCCCAAAACGGCGAGT
>NW_025229952.1:13412-14884 GCF_018294505.1 Triticum aestivum | reverse complement strand
CGCAACTTGGGGTTCAACAACAATGGAAATCGCTCTGAGACCCCGAAACGGTGAGTAATAGTCCAAGAAATGGGCCAGAATCGGCCAAAACTGCGATTGTTTATGACAGACACGTAAGCGCCCCTTGGGGTTCAACAACCATGGAAATCGCTTTGGGACCCCAAAACGGTGAGTAATAGTCCACGAAACGGGTCAGATCGACAAAAACCGATAGTGTTGATGACCGACACATAAATGCGCCCGGGGTTCGTTAACCATGGAAATCGCTTCGGGACCCGAAAACAGTGAGTAATAGTCCATGAAACGGGCCAGAATCGGCCAAAACTGTGAGTGTGCACGACCGACACAAAAGCGCAACTTGGGGTTCAACAACTATGGAAATCGCTTCGGGTCCCCGAAACGGTGAGTAATAGTCCAATAAACGGGCCAGAATCGGCCAAAACTGTCAGTGTTAATGACCAACACATAAGCGCACCTTGGGGTTCAACAACTATGGAAATCGCTTTGGGACCCCAAAACGGTGAGTAATAGTCCAAGAAATGGGCCATAATCGGCCAAAACTGTGAGTGTTAATGACCGAAACATAATCACACCTTAGGGTTCAACAACTATGGAAATCGCTTCGGGACCCAAAAACGATGAGTAATAGTCCAAGAAAAGGGCCAGAGTCGGCCAAAACTATGAGTGTTGATGACCGACACATAAGCGCATGTTGTGGTTCATAAACTATGAAATCGCTTCGGAACCCCAAAATAGTGAGTAATAGTCCATGAAACGGTCCAGAATCGGCCAAAACTGTGAGTGTTGATGACCAACACATAAGCGCAACTTGGGGTTCAACAACTATGGAAATCGATATATGACCCCAAAGCGGTGAGTAATAGTCCAAGAAATGGGCCAGAATCGGCCAAAACTGCGATTGTTGAGGACCGACACGTAAGCACATCTTGGGGTTCAATAACCATGGAAATCACTTCGGGACCCCAAAATGGTGAGTAATAGTCCACGAAACGGGTTAGATCGACAAAAACCGCGAGTGTTGATGACCGACACGTAAACGCGCCCGGGGTCATTAACCATGGAAATTGCTCCGGGACCCCAAAAAGTGAGTAATAGTCCATGAAACGGGCCAGAATCGGCCAAACTGTGAGTGTTCACGACCGACATAGGACCCCAAAACGGCGAGTAATAGTCCAAGAAACGGGCCAGAATTGGCCAAAACTGTGAGTGTTGATGACCGACACATAAGCGCACCTTGGGTTCAACAACTAGGGAAATCGCTTTGGGACCCCAAAACGATGAGTAATAGTCCAAGAAACGGGCCAGAACCGGCTAAAACTATGAGTGTTGATGACCGACACATAAGCGCAACTTGGGGTTCAACAACAATGGAAATCGCTCTGAGACCCCGAAACGGTGAGTAATAGTCCAAGAAATGGGCCAGAATCGGCCAAAACTGCGATTGTTTATGA
>NW_025229952.1:10593-11547 GCF_018294505.1 Triticum aestivum | reverse complement strand
AGAAAAGGGCCAGAGTCGGCCAAAACTATGAGTGTTGATGACCGACACATAAGCGCATGTTGTGGTTCATAAACTATGAAATCGCTTCGGAACCCCAAAATAGTGAGTAATAGTCCATGAAACGGTCCAGAATCGGCCAAAACTGTGAGTGTTGATGACCAACACATAAGCGCAAATTGGGGTTCAACAACTATGGAAATCGATATATGACCCCAAAGCGGTGAGTAATAGTCCAAGAAATGGGCCAGAATCGGCCAAAACTGCGATTGTTGAGGACCGACACGTAAGCACATCTTGGGGTTCAATAACCATGGAAATCACTTCGGGACCCCAAAATGGTGAGTAATAGTCCATGAAACGGGTTAGATCGACAGAAACCGCGAGTGTTGATGACCGACACGTAAACGCGCCCGGGGTCATTAACCATGGAAATTGCTCCGGGACCCCAAAAAGTGAGTAATAGTCCATGAAACGGGCCAGAATCGGCCAAACTGTGAGTGTTCACGACCGACATAGGACCCCAAAACGGCGAGTAATAGTCCAAGAAACGGGCCAGAATTGGCCAAAACTGTGAGTGTTGATGACCGACACATAAGCGCACCTTGGGTTCAACAACTAGGGAAATCGCTTTGGGACCCCAAAACGATGAGTAATAGTCCAGGAAACGGGCCAGAACCGGCTAAAACTATGAGTGTTGATGACCGACACATAAGCGCAACTTGGGGTTCAACAACAATGGAAATCGCTCTGAGACCCCGAAACGGTGAGTAATAGTCCAAGAAATGGGCCAGAATCGGCCAAAACTGCGATTGTTTATGATAGACACGTAAGCGCCCCTTGGGGTTCAACAACCATGGAAATCGCTTTGGGACCCCAAAATGGTGAGTAATAGTCCACGAAACGGGTCAGATCGACAAAAACCGATAGTGTTGATGACCGACACATAAATGCGCC
>NW_025229952.1:6756-7216 GCF_018294505.1 Triticum aestivum | reverse complement strand
CGCAACTTGGGGTTCAACAACAATGGAAATCGCTCTGAGACCCCGAAACGGTGAGTAATAGTCCAAGAAATGGGCCAGAATCGGCCAAAACTGCGATTGTTTATGACAGACACGTAAGCGCCCCTTGGGGTTCAACAACCATGGAAATCGCTTTGGGACCCCAAAACGGTGAGTAATAGTCCACGAAACGGGTCAGATCGACAAAAACCGATAGTGTTGATGACCGACACATAAATGCGCCCGGGGTTCGTTAACCATGGAAATCGCTTCGGGACCCGAAAACAGTGAGTAATAGTCCATGAAACGGGCCAGAATCGGCCAAAACTGTGAGTGTGCACGACCGACACAAAAGCGCAACTTGGGGTTCAACAACTATGGAAATCGCTTCGGGTCCCCGAAACGGTGAGTAATAGTCCAATAAACGGGCCAGAATCGGCCAAAACTGTCAGTGTTAATGACC
>NW_025229952.1:730-1897 GCF_018294505.1 Triticum aestivum | reverse complement strand
GGGGCCGCAAAATAGTGAGTAATAGTCCAAGAAACGAGCCAGAATCGGCCAAAACTGCGAGTGTTGATGACCGTCACGTAAACGCACCCCAGGGTTCGTTAATCGTGGAAATCACTCTGGGACCCCAAAACAGTGAGTGATAGTCCACGAAACGGGCCAGAATCGGCCAAAACTGTGAGTGTTGATGACAGACACATAAGCGCACCTTGGGGTTAAACAACTATGGAAATCGCTTCCGGACCGAAAAACGGTGAGTAATAGTCCAAGAAACAGCCAAGAATCGGTCAAAACTATGCGTGTTGATGACGGACACATAAGCACACGTTGGGGTTCAACAACTATGGAAATCGCTTCGGGACCCCAAAACAGTGAGTAATAGTCCACGAAACAGGCCAGAATCGGCCAAAACTGTTAGTGTTGATGACCGACACATAAGCGTAACATGGGGTTCAACAACTATGGAAATCGCTTTAAGACCCCAAAACGGCGAGTAATAGTCCAAGAAATGGGCCAGAATCGGCCAAAACTACGATTGTTGATGACCAACACGTAAGCGCACCTTGGGGTTCAACAACCATGGAAATCGCTTCGGGACCCCAAAACGGTGAGTAATAGTCCACGGAATGGGTCAGAATTGGCCAAAAATATGAGTGTTAATGAACGACACATAAGCGCACCTTGGGTTTCAACAACTATGGAAATCACTCCGGGACCGCAAAATAGTGAGTAATAGTCCAAGAAACGGGCCAGAATCGGCCAAAACTGTGAGTGTTGATGACCGACACATAAACACACCCCAGGGTTGGTTATATTGGAAATCACTCCGGGACACCAAAACAGTGAGTAATAGTCCATGAAACGGGTCAGAATCGGCCAAAACTGTGAGTGTTAATGACCGACACATCAGCACACCTTGGGGTTGAACAACTATGGAAATCGCTTTGGGACCCCAAAACGGTGAGTAATAGTCCAAGAAACGGGCCATAATCGGCCAAAACTATGAGTGTTAATGACCGAAACATAATCGCACCTTAGGGTTCAACAACTATGGAAATCGCTTCGGGACCCAAAAACGGTGAGTAATAGTCCAAGAAACAGGCCAGAGTCGGCCAAAACTATGAGTGTTGATGACCGACACATAAGTGCATGTTGTGGTTCATAAACTAC
>NW_025229952.1:0-720 GCF_018294505.1 Triticum aestivum | reverse complement strand
AAAACTGTGAGTGTTAATGACCGACACATAAGCACACCTTGGGGTTGAACAACTATGGAAATCGCTTTGGGACCCCAAAACGGTGAGTAATAGTCCAAGAAACGGGCCATAATCGGCCAAAACTATGAGTGTTAATGACCGAAACATAATCGCACCTTAGGGTTCAACAACTATGGAAATCGCTTCGGGACCCAAAAACGGTGAGTAATAGTCCAAGAAACAGGCCAGAGTCGGCCAAAACTATGAGTGTTGATGACCGACACATAAGTGCATGTTGTGGTTCATAAACTACGAAATTGCTTCGGAACCCCAAAATAGTGAGTAATAGTCCATGAAACGGTCCAGAATCGGCCAAAACTGTGAGTGCTGATGACCAACACATAAGCGCAACTTGGGGTTCAACAACTATGGAAATCGATCTATGACCCCAAAACGGTGAGTAATAGTCCAAGAAATGGGCCAGAATCGGCCAAAACTGCGATTGTTGAGGACCGACACGTAAGCACACCTTGGGGTTCAATAACCATGGAATCGCTTCGGGACCCCAAAATGGTGAGTAATAGTCCACGAAATGGGTTAGATCGACAAAAACCGCGAGTGTTGATGACCGACACGTAAACGCGCCCGGGGTCATTAACCATGGAAATCGCTCCGGGACCCCGAAAAGTGAGTAATAGTCCATGAAATGGGCCAGAATCGGCCAAACTGTGAGTGTTCACG
>NW_025229951.1:15830-17726 GCF_018294505.1 Triticum aestivum | reverse complement strand
TCTTTATCCCATTCTTGTTCATTACAAGGGATTGTGTGAAGATGACCCTTCTTGCGACAAAACCACAATGCGGTTATGCCTCTAAGTCGTGCCTCGACACGTGGGAGATATAGCCGCATCGTGGGTGTTACAGGCTTGGTATCATTATGCTGTTGGATCAATTGTTACCTTAGTTGCGATCTTGATCGCATTTGTTGTTGCATTTAAATGCTTTAGCTAGATAGTGTATATGTTGTTTTATGAGAATAAGTGTGTATGAACTTGATGTATGAACTTGTATTAATTTGGTCTTTTTGGTGTTGTGTAATGAAGATGAGCCAGCAATGGATGTACGATGACCGATGATCTCCCCAGTTCATTAATGGCGTGCGTACTTTTCTGCTTGCGGCTGAGGCAAACAGGTAGGCGGATGGTTTTATGTGTTGTCCATGTGCTGTCTGTAAGAATGATCAGAATTACTCTAAGTCAAGAACCATTCAGGTCCACCTGTTTGAGTCATGTTTCATGCCCCACTATAATGTTTGGAGTAAGCACGAAGAAAGAGGGGTTACGATGGAAGACAATGAAGAAAAAGAGAACGACGACAGCTATCCTGGCCATGGGTTCCCTGAATACGATGGTACAACAATGGGGAAAGAAGTTGAGCCACAATGCGGGAAGAAGTTGAAGAAGAGGCATGAGATGAGCCCGCTGATAATCTTGGTTGCACCATTGCCGATGCAAAGAGAAACTGCGCAGGTGAAAAGGAGAGGCTGACTTGTAGCGCATGTTAGAGGATTAGAAGAAATTGTTGTACCCAAATTGCAAAGCTGACAAGAAAAGGCTGGGCACCACACTGGAATTGCTGCAATGGAAGGCAGATAATGGTGTATCTGACAAGGGATTTGAAAATTTGTTGATAATGTTAAAGAAGATTCTTCCAAAGGACAACGAATTGCCCGACAGTATGTACAAAGCAAAGAAAGTTGTCTGCCCTCTAGGATTAGAGGTGCAGAAGATACATGCATGCCCTAATGAATGCATCCTCTACCGCGGTGAGTACGAGGATTTGAATGCATGCCCGGTATGCAGTGCAATGTGCTATAAGATCAGTCGCGATGACCCTGGTGATGTTGAGGGCGAGTGCCCCAGGAAGAAGATTCCTGCCAGGGTGATGTGGTATGCTCCTATAATACCACGGTTTAAACGTTTGTTCCAAAACAGAGATGCCAAATTGATGCGATCGCACAAAGAAGACCGTGAGAAAGACGGGAAGTTGAGAGTACCCGCTGACGGGTCATTGTGGAGAAGAATCAAGAGAAAGTGGGAGGACTTTGCAGATGACGCAAGGAACGTATAGTTTGGTCTAAGCACAGATGGCATTAATCCTTTTGAGGAGCAGATCGGCAATCATAACACCTGGCATGTGACTCTATGTATGTATAACCTTCCTCCTTAGTTGTGCTTGAAGCGGAAGTTCATTATGATGTCAGTGCTCTTCCAAGGCCCTAAGAAACCCGGCAACGACATTGATGTGTACCTAAGGTCATTAGTTAAAGAACTCTTACAGCTGTGGAATGAAAAAGGAGTACGTGTGTGGGATGCGCACAATCAGGAGGAATTTGACCTACCTGCGTTGCTGCTTGTGACCATCAATGATTGGCGTGCTCTCAGTAACATTTCAGGAAGTCAAACAAGGGATACCGCGCATGCACGCACTGTTTAGATGATGCCGACAGTATGTATTTGGATAATTGTAAGAAGAATGTGTACCTGGGACATCATCGATTTCTTTTGAGCAGGCATCACGTAAGAAAGAAAGGCAAGCATTTCAAAGGTGAGGCAGATCACCTGAAGAAGCCTCGCCACCGTACTGGTCGTGATATACTTGATATGGTCAAGGATTTAAAAGTAATC
>NW_025229951.1:12860-14054 GCF_018294505.1 Triticum aestivum | reverse complement strand
GAGCAGTCTGACGACTGGATTACACGTGAACAAACGGGGACTTTCGCCGGTTGGTTGCAGACACGTGCCATGCATGACGACGCTGTTGAAGATGATTTGTACTTGATGTACCAGTTACCATCCTCGAATATAATGACTTCCAAAGGGTACGAGATAAATGGGAATACATTTTACACGATCGCCCAAGATAAAAAGAGCACCAACCAAAATAGTGGTGTCCGCTTTGATGCAACAAGCAAGAGGGGAAAGGACACATATTATGGTTACATAGAGGAGATATGGGAACTTGACTATGGACGTGGCTTGAAGGTCCCTTTGTTTCGGTGCAAATGGGTCAATCTGACAGAAGGTGGGGTAACGGAAGACCCACAGTACGGAATGAAAATAGTGGATCCCAACAATCTAGCGTACACGGACGGACCATTCGTCCTAGCCAATGATGTGGTGCAGGTTTTCTATGTGAAGGACATGTCTAGCAAGCCGAGAAAAAGAAAAGATAAGGAAGTGAATACATCATATGATGAGCCAAAGTTCCACATAGTTATTTCACGGAAAGAAACATCGTCGGAGTGGAGGACAAGACAGACATGTCAGAAGATTATGAAAAGTTTCATGAAATTGCTCCCTTCATAGTGAATATTGACCCGAGCATCCAGTTAAATGATGAAGATTGTCCATGGTTACGGCTCAAAGGGACACACGCGAAGAAAAAGTTTTATACCCAGAGATCCCACTCTGGGATGTGACCGGCTTCACTGTCACCACTTTCTTCTCTAGTGAGCTTCCGGACTTATATATCTGGAAAGTGCCACTTCGGACAAACTACAGGGAATCTTTGTAATAGTTAGGGTACTTATGTGTTTTGGCATTTGAAACACGAAGAAATATTATGTACAAACAAATTTTCAACCCTTTCTGACATCATTTGCTATTTTTCATGCATTTACTAGAAAATTTGAGCTAAATGACCCTGAAATTGAAAAGAACTACAAATGAACTCTGAAAAGGTTGAAAGTTGGTATGGTATCATCATTTCACCCACATAGCATGTGCTAAAAAGTTGAGAGGGTTACGGCAAAAACTGGATGCACTTCGTGTACAAAATGGACAATCTCTTTGGAAGTATCAGGGTTTCGGACGAATGCTCGTCTGTTACAAAGGCATTTCATTTTTTTAACTTATTTCAACTCCAGA
>NW_025229951.1:0-11831 GCF_018294505.1 Triticum aestivum | reverse complement strand
TTTTCCATATAGGGTACATATGTACCCAGGAACCAAACGTTCCCCTCCTTGGTTCTACACATGATTTAGTGCAATATTTGTAACAAAATATGGAGCTACTGCACTGGAAGGACACAACCTTGAACCTTGAGGCAAGTATGAAGTGCACTACTGGTGGAGCAAATCAACCAGACCACTTTTTACCTGCTGTATTCTCCTTGTTAATTGTAAAATACAAAAATGATGGAATTGATATGATGTTGGTTCGTCTAATTCAGTACCACGAGACTTTGACCCCCAGCTAAAATCCAGAAATTCGGGATGTATATCATAAACCTAAAAATGTGTGCAAGCCACGGAGATCCAGAAAATATAAATCGTAGGCCATAGATGGCTAGACGAGATGCTACATATACCATGCCCTTCTTCCAGCAGGAGTCGTGGAGCCTGTGCAGAAGGGACGTGGGATGGAGATCCGCTGCTTTGGCCTCGAGCTTGCAGCGCAAAGAGTAGGCGCTGATGACCTGCAGCACGGCCAGCGGAGGGCACCTCTCACTCGCCGGCGACCGGCGGCTGATCCGGATCTCGTTCCTCGGGAACACGGCCGGTTGGCCGAGATCCATGCAAGATGACGATGCGCTTTCAGTTCCTGGTGGGAGGAGCACATCCACGTCGCCCAGGAACACGCCGCCGTCGAACAAGGGCATGCTCCTCCTGGTCACAGCGCCGGCGGCGGCCATCATGGTGGTGTGCTTGCTGGAGGTGTCAGGGGGGCGGGGGTTGGTAGGTGGGAGCCTCGGAGATGGGTGTGAACTGCAGCGAGAGAGACGTCGCCCGGTTGGCCGGATCCGGCTGGAAATGGTAGCTATTTATATACGTTGGCTCCGGCAGGAAATGGTAGCTATTTACATGGCTCCGGCAGGAAATGGAAGGTATTACATGCGGGGGCTGGCTGGATGTGGGCCCGGACTGCCAGGGATCGGGTGAGCGTTATTCGAATTTCTGTTTTTCTAGAAAGCCCGCTCTGGCGACATTTCCCCCGAGGCTCTTGTTGAGAAGGACATATCTATTGAAGTTTTTCAGAAAAAATCGCCAAATACGCTGCTCCTTTTTTTATAAAGTATTCCAGTATTTTCATATCAACAAAATACCAATTACACATGTTTTTTATAAAACAGGATATAAAGGTATTAGTCAAGAACTCAAGATCGAGAATGTATTATACAATCAAATTCTTATAGACAACAAAAACAATGGAGATTCACATGGACTGCGAGAATGGTTCCGCAGAAGCAACACCCACTAGTAGAAAAACTACTTTACGTGAGACACATTACTCCCGGTTTCTAAACTGACCGGCACTAATGTGATCATTAGTGCCAGTTCCAACGACTAGGTGGGCGGGCATCATTAGTCCTGGTTCGTGTTGAACCTCTAGTACCGGTTCGTGCCACGAACCGGGACTAAAGAGGTGGTGGCAGGCTGCTGTCAAGCTGGGGCCCCATCAGTCCCATTAGTCCCGGTTCCTGACACGAACCGGTACTAGAAGATCACCTTTAGTCCCGGTTTATGTCATGAACCGGAACTAAAGATCTTCCTATATAAACCCTTCATCCAGCCCGCGAACGAGCTCTCTGTTCTTCCCCTTTCCTCTCCTCTCTGTTCTTCCCCAAAGCCCGAGCTCATCCTTCATTTTGCCCAAAATTTATCAAGATTTGAAGGCCCCCCATCCATCCAAGTGACCACAAAGGTTAGCAACTTTGTCCTTTCATCTCTCATTGCTAGATTAACTCTTGCAATATAGTGATTTGTGGGTTTTAGTTTGGGAGTAATTATATGTGGTAGTTTATTTGATTTATATGCAATCTGAGCTCAAATTAACTGTTTGTTTGTATATGTAGGTATGGTTTACTTAGTGTCTTCCCGTCCCCGTCCTAACCACCGTCGATCGCCCGCACCATCCCGTCGCCAGCACCACCTTGGTGAGCCTCTTGTTCTTATCTTTTTGATAATAAAAAATTGTGTGATTTAGATATATATATTTACTTGTATAATTTTCTTACCCCTACGTTGTTTGTTATACATATTGGCATGGTTTTGATATCCGTCCCCGTCAGCCCTCGGCCGGTTTATGATTCGGATATGGTATATTCTCTTTTATAACTTTTTGTTGCATTTCGTGTTTATGACAAATTATGCCAATCAAGTTGACATAGATATTTTTATCTAGGAGGTATGTGAACCGGAAATTCCAATCGACCCTCTTGTCGAGAGGTTAAATTTAGTTGAAAAAGAAAATGAGTATTTCAAAGAAAATTGAAAAGAATTGAAGAAGAGAAGATGAAAATGGATTTGTATGTTGCCGATGTCGTCGATGATCACAAGATCAAGATGGAGAAAATGGGCTTGAAGATTAGAAAGATTAGAAAATAAGCCATTGATAGTAAGGCTTTGTAACGCCCCGAGACCAACGCTCCAGAAGACTTCTAGATACTCTGAATTTCGTCGTGTGATTTGTTTTGTTTGTTGCATCTCTTGCATTGCATCATGTCATCATGCAACCCTTTTTTAAAAACTCAGATAAATAAATTGTATCGATCTTCGATCCATTTAAATCGAGGGAATTCACATGGTGTTTTCTCTTTATAACACATCCTCCCAATATTATTAGGGAGCTATAACAAAGTATTCCATTCTTTGGGAATCACCATAACACACGTGTAAAATAAATCCTATGCCTTTTCTGCATTGAGTCGATCTCTCTAACCTTGCCAATAATTCTTTTCCCATTTATCGAGACTCTTCCTAAATTCCCAACATTTTTGGACTCTTCAATACCTTGAACTTATTCAAACCATTTGAATTAAATTCAAATGAATTTGCATTTAGATCTTTCAATCATGGCCTTATCTATTTTCTCGGAATAAGCACATTTTTGTGAGTCTGGGAAAATTATCCGCGTGTTCAACATCTTTCCCTAACCCCCTCTTTCTTTTTCTTCTCTTTATTTGTTTTTTTCGGTTAAAGATAAAGAGGAGTGAGGGAGAGAGAGCATAGCCCAGCAGGCCTCTCTAGGCCCATCCACAGCCCAGCTCCTCCATGGCCCAAGGCCCAGCTCGCCCCAACTCTTAACCCCAGCGAGCATCTCCCCTCGTTCCCTCATCTCGTTCCCTCTCCGCCGCCACCCACACGCACGCACGCAGAGGGCAGCGCTCGTGCCCGTTCCCCTCACCAGCCACCGACCGGATTCGTCCGTTTTCGCCGTTCCCGGCGCTACCGGAGCCCCAAGGCCCTTGTACCAAGTCCGTCGCCGCGCCATCTGCAAGCCATCGGGCGCTGGGTTCCCTGCCTGGCCCGCTCGTTCCCTGCCTGACCTGAGGCCGTCGTCCTCGACAGCGCCAAGTCCTTTGTCGCGTTGCCCTTCGCCAAGTCCCGATCGCCGATGCTCCTTGACTCCGTGCTTCCCGCGCGGTACCCGCCTCGCCAAGCCCCTGCATCGCGCCGCTGTTTCCTCTCCTTCAACCCGCGTCGCCTCTGCCAGCCCTGTGCTGCTACTTGCATCCGCCAAGCTCCTCTGCCCCGTTTCGCATAGGCCTCGACCGAGGAGGACGAGCAGCGTTGCTCCCTTCTTGATCCGCCTGCACGCGCGCCTCACGCATTGACCGCGACCAGCTCCGTGCCCGAGCGAGCACGCTCCTGATCCCGATGCCCAGCACCGCCCAAGTTGTCGGCTCTACGCACCATGCAGTGTTACCGTGGACGCATGCACCCCCGGATCGGAACCTCAAGCACCAAGTACACCACCGACAAGACCCGGACTCCGAACGCCAAGTACAACTACGAACCTGAACACCTCGGATGCATCAAGTTCCTCTATGACTTGTGTACAACTACCGTCGCCAAGACTGGACCGACAAGTACCCCGACAACGTGTGTACCACTACCGTCGTCCCTTGAAGACTCCGTGGACGTCAAGTTCCTCGCCATGACCCCGAACATCTACGGAATGTGTGCGACTACGAAACGTGTACCACTACTTCCACCAACGTCGCGAGAACGTCTACTTCCACTACGAACTTGATCCGTTCCAAAAAGTCACGCCTCGAAGGTATAACCCTGAGATGACCGCGATGAACGAATGGATGTTGTATGAGATGCTCGTGTTTGCACCGTGTCCGAGTTGTTCCTTGCGCGTTCCTCGTTGCCTTGCCATCGACACATGGGGACCCGGTTGCCGGGATCACCCCACCATCTTGCATGACACGCTCACGCCACGCTTCCGTTTGCACCGGTATTTCCATTAGCTACCGGAACCGATATGTTGCCGTGGCATCATTTTCGGATTCGTCGCCGTTGCACCCTTTCTTTCCGCCACAATGACAAATGACTCGTATCTTGCTCAAGTCAACATTTTCATAAAAATTGCTTAAAACTTGCATATGTCATCCGCATCATGATAACAACATTTAAAATGTTTAAAATTGTGTTTGTATTAAATTGCTAAATGACATGATGATTTATCGGAACTGTTGTTTGATGTTTCCGGCCTTATTTAAATTGCCTAAAATGTGTAGTTTACTTATGTCTCACCTCTTGTCATGTTAATCGACATTTAATATTGTTGGGTACATAAATGAGAGAGAACTAAATAATTGAATGCGGTGGTTCGTCAATACGCAAGTCGTTGCATATTGAGCTCCACTTAATTTGTAGTATTGTTTGTGCACCTTGCCATGCCATGCCTCATTAAACCGGACATGCATTATACTTGATTGTGCGTCATGTCATGTTTATGATTGTGTGTTTACTTTGTTGTTTGTTTCTTTCTGGGTTGCTTCTCTCGTTAGATTCGGTTTCATTCCGGAGTTGTGAGGATTCGTTCGACTCCGTCTGTTTGTCTTCTTCATGGACTCGTTCTTCTTCCTTGCGGGATCTCAGGCAAGATGACCATACCCTCGAAATCACTTCTATCTTTGCTTGCTAGTTGTTCACTCTATTGCTACGCCGCGCTACCTACCACTTGCTATATCATGCCTCCCATATTGCCATGTCAAGCCTCTAACCCACCTTTCCTAGCAAACCGTTGTTTGGCTATGTTACCGCTTTTGCTCAGCCCCTCTTATAGCGTTGATAGTTGCAGGTGAAGATGAAGTTTGTTCCATGTTGGAACATGGATATTATGGGAATATCACAATATCTCTTATTTAATTAATGCATCTATATATTTGGTAAAGGGTAGAAGGCTCGGCCTTATGCCCGGTGTTTTGTTCCACTCTTGCCGCCCTAGTTTCCGTCATACCGGTGTTATGTTCCTTGATTTTGCGTCCCTTACGCGGTTGGGTGATTTATGGGACCCCCTTGACAGTTCGCTTTGAATAAAACTCCTCCAGCAAGGCCCAACCTTGGTTTTACATTTGCCTCACCTAGCCTTTTTCCCTTGGGAGTCGCGCTCCCGAGGGTCATCTTATTTTAACCCCCCCGGGCCAGTGCTCCTACGAGTGTTGGTCCAAACTAGAGTTCTTTGCAGCGCCACCTCGGGGAAACTTGAGGCCTGGTTTTAGTTGTACGGACTGCTCATCCGGTGTGCCCTGAGAACGAGATATGTGCAGCTCCTATCGGGATTTGTCGGCACATTCGGGTGGTCTTGCTGGTCTTGTTTTACGATTGTCGAAATGTCTTGTAAACCGGGATTCCGAGACTGATCGGGTCTTCGCGGGAGAAGGAATATCCTTCGTTGACCATGAGAGCTTATAATGGGCTAAGTTGGGACACCCTTGCAGGGTATTATCTTTCGAAAGCCGTGCCCGCGGTTATGTGGCAGATGGGAATTTGTTAACGTCCGGTTGTAGAGAACTTGACACTTGACTTAACTAAAACGCATCAACCGCGTGTGTAGCCGTGATGGTCTCTTTTCGGCGGAGTCCGGGAAGAGAACACGGCTTTTGGGTTATGTTTGATGTAAGTAGGAGTTCAGGATCACTTCTTGATCATTACTAGTTGACGACCGTTCCGTTGCTCCTCTTCTCGCTCTTATTTGCGTATGTTAGCCACCATATATGCTTAGTGCTTGCTGCAGCTCCTCCTCACTACCTTCTCCTACCCATAAGCTTAAATAGTCTTGATCTCGCGGGTGTGAGATTGCTGAGTCCTCATGACTCACCGATACTTCCAAAACAGTTGCAAGTGCCGATGATACCAGTGCAGATGACGCAACCGAGCTCAAGTGGGAGTTCGACGAGGACCTTGGTCGTTACTATGTTTCGTTTCCTGTTGATCAGTAGTGGAGCCCAGTTGGGACGATCGGGGATCTAGCATTTGGGATTGTCTTCTTTTCTTTTGGTTCCGTAGTCGAACCGATGCCTGTACTCTGGTTGATGCATGATTTATTTATCTATTGTGTGAAGTGGCGATTGTAAGCCAACTCTTTATCCCATTCTTGTTCATTACATGGGATTGTGTGAAGATGACCCTTCTTGCGACAAAACCACAATGCCTCTAAGTCGTGCCTCGACACGTGGGAGATATAGTCGCATCGTGGGTGTTACAAGTTGGTAATCAGAGCCATCCCTGACTTAGGAGCCCCCTGCTTGATCGAACCGCTGGCGTTGTTGAGTCTAGAACAAAAATGTTTTGAGTCTTAGGATTATATATATCGGAGAGTAGGATTCTTTTTACTCCTCAGTTCCTTCGTCGCTCTGGTGAGGCCTCCTGACGTAGAAGTTTTGACTTTTCTCTCCTCAAATTTCACTAAAAGAAATTTAGGATCACGCGGGTATCTTGGAATCGTTCCGATGGTTTTGTGACGAGAACATTGTTCTTGGTGCCTCCTGACATTTAGGGGTTGTGGCAGTGTCCCGGGGAGTTGAGCTCCGAGGTGTTGTCGTCACAATTTTATCGTTGCAGTTCTGGAATACCTGAGTTTCGCCAACATCGAAAATCTCTTTTATGCAGTTGTTGGTGAGATCACCTCGACGCCACCCAGTACTGGGGCGGGAGTTCGGGAGTATTGCCATAACTCGTATCACGGATGCTTTTCGAAGGTTGAGGTAAATGATTTCCGAAGGGTTCTTGGTTATGTGTTGACGGATGGATACAGCTGGATCTAGGGATTGCTAGTTTGGGTGATATATTTTGTGTCCCCTGTATCCCCAACACCAGATTGCATAACCAGAAATTTTCGGGAGTTTATAACTGGGGAATTCAAGTATCTCGTAGGATATCTTTCCAACAGACACATGATACGATATGGGATTTATCATATGTTTGTTTCCGGCTTATTCTGCAAGCCAAATCCTTTGTTTTTGTTTTGTTTTGTGGTATTCGAGTTGCTTCAATGTCAAGTGTTGATTCCATACCTTATTCTAAGTGGTGTTCTCGTATTTCTATGTGGATGCTAATCCTTCTTGTTCATCAAGGTTGTCTTTTCAATCCTTTCCAACCGATGTGCTTCTCTTCATGTGCATCCAGTCATTCCAACATTCGCAAGATCAATTCTATGCTTTTCTCAACGGTGTTCGTTTCATCCGACCCAAGTTGTCTTTGTTTTCCCACCCTCCCACCCTTTTCTTCAAGGACTCGGATTTCTTAATCAAGTATCCTTTTTATTGATGTGAAGTCTCTTCATTCTTTTCCTCCTTGTTCTTATTCGGTGATTCTCAGGAAGATACTAATGGAGCTTCAAGTTCATCATTCTTCGTTCTTGTATTCTTTTCCGGTGGTTTTAAATCAAGCTTTCGTTGTTGATCATATCCCATTCCTCGTTTCAAATGTTATCCCATGCCGGTGCACCTCTCAATCATCCACTTCTCGCCATTCATTTGTTCTGGAGTGCCGAAGATATCTCAGAAGATTTGTGTCTCCATTATCAATCCGTTCAAGCTATTTCGAGGTTGTTATCACATTCAAGACATGTAATTCAACTGGCGCAATCTCTCTTCCAAGCGACCTTTTTAACGGTGTATCTTTTGAGTGGGCCCTAACCCACAGGTCTTTTCCCATGATCTTAGACACTTCTAATTTTCCCGGAGCTTCTAAAATTCTTTTCAAAGTTTGACGTAAGAATGGGTTATCATTAGTCATATGTCTTTCCCCAAGATCTTCCAAATTCTTTTCATCGTTGGTTCAACCTTTCCAATTTTTCATTCCAGAGTGCCTTAAAAATTCATGGTGGTGTTTCTCATCGTCATTCTCAACTTTTGAAGACCGAAGAAGAGTTTCTCTTAAATCTTGCTCCATTCTCTTCAAGATTCGTGGTTCTAGCTTGATGCCATCCTCTCATAATTGTTTTCGATTGTGAGAAGTCTTTTCACCCATCCGGAGCAATTCAAGAGTCTTTTCAGATTGATTCTCCGTAGGCCATCATTTCAGAAGATTTATTCTTTCTCAGCTTTCAGCTCCCGTTCTCCAAATCTTATCGGTGCATCATTCAACTATTCTCTAATCAGCTCGTGATGTCTTCGTTCTCACGTATTTAAATTCTCTCAAGTATCTTCGTTCATTTTCTAATTCTTCCCGTTGTTTCTTTATCTTTTCTTCAATTGTTTTCAATTCTCGCGGTGGTTCATTCAAGAATTCTCTTCCGTTGTTATCGTATCAATTAATTCGTTCTTTCCAAATTCTCTTCTGTTGTTACCGGTGGTTCGTTGAAGTCCTTCTCAAGTTTGCGCTATATCTATCTTAATCCTTTATACGAGAATTAGTAGTATGCCAAATCCGTTGCTTGTCATCAATTTATATTGGTGAAGGATACACATAACATAATTCTTGTTCTTGTTTCATCAAGCGATTAATTCCTTCTTCTGGAGTTCGTAGTGATATCAATTTCTCAGTTATATGTTGTTCATCTTTCTTTTCCGGAGTTCCAAGTTTTCCGCATTACCTCATCGCGAAGCTCCATTTAAATCATCGCAAGGCTTCACCTTGTTTTATCAACTTCTCTTTCTTTTATCATCCTTTCATTACCGGAGTTCATCATGGAGGCCACATGATGGTGCGTCAAGGATTCTTTTCATTCTTCAATTATTATTTTCAAGATTTCTCCCGGAGTTAAGATCCGCCAAGCTATACTCTAAAATAAACATGGTGTTCAACACATGTTTTGTTTTGTGGAGTCCAAGCATTCTTCATCTTGCATTCTAAAGTGCAATTCGTTCTACCTTATCATTTGAGGCGGTGTTATGTCATTCTTGACAATTTGAGTTCGCGTTTCATGATTCACAGGTTGTCAAGAATGAGATATTTTAAATCCACCAATCTCTTTATTGGAGTTATCTTGGTATAGATTTCACTTAAAAGCCTTCTCGAAGGAATGCTGCTAATTGTGGTGTCTGTCAATGATCCAAGTTTTCTCCTATCCTCTCGGCAAGAGAAGTTTTCATCTCTTCGTTGATCTCAAGCAAGCAATTGTTTCCGTTAGTGGCGGGTTGTCACCTCATAATTTTGAGATGTGTTCCATAAGCCCACAACAAGCTTGTTCTTTTCGTTGTTGATTTCCCAACAACTCCGTTATAACCTTCTTGGAAGGATGCTTTCCAAGCTCATTTGTGGCAGAAGTTGTCATTTTCTTCTCCATTCTTTATTCCAAGGATCTATCTTCTATTATTTATTTTTTCCGGAGGCATTGTGATGTTGCTCTCTTCACTCATCTTCTCGGAGTTGTGAGGACCGTGTTCTTTTCATGCTTATCCATTTCAAACCGGAGTGTCGTGCCCTCTTTTCAAGTTTTTCCTATTCTGTCAAGTTTTGCCTCCCTTCTCAACCGGAGTGCTGTCTGAAATCTTTCTGACCCATTGTGCCATTCTTTCAATAGTTCCAGAGGCAGTGTGCTGTTGATTTCATTAAGTATCCTCTCATCTTGTAAAGTTCATGTTCAATTCCTTCCATTTACAGTCGGAGTGCTGTCCAAATTATATCATTCTTATTCCTTCTTTATCTTGTTTTAACCGGAGTGTTCTGTCTATCATTCCTCTTCTAACCGGAGTCTCATCCAAGTGCTTTCATTTTGCCAAGTTCATAATCTATCCCTCCCATTTTCCAACCGGAGCATTATCGTAATTGATCATTATCGTTCCTTGTACATCTCCTTTCAACCGGAGTGCTTGCATGTACTTCTCGTCCTTTGTTCTCGTCATTCATAGCTTTGCAAACTCCAAGGTTCACATGGATTTCCTTGTTTCTCTTTTCCACCGGTGTGCTTTCATATTCCTTTTGATCCTTTAAGCTCTTGTTCCATATTCTTCAACCTACAAAGGTTCTCGCAATGTTCCTTGTCCAACGGAGTGTTTTCATTTCGTTCATCCCCATGGTATTCTTTCTTTCAATTGGTTCAACCTCTCAAGGTTCTTTGGTTTCACTCATTTGTCAAAGAAGCAACTTAGTTTTACCTCTTCTCTTCCTCTTACGTTTCTCTCCGGTGCCATCCTAGATCTCGGGACGAGATCCTCTTGTAGTGGTGTAGTGTTGTAACGCCCCGAGACCGACGCTCCAGAAGACTTCTAGATGCTCTGTGTTTCGTCGTGTGATTTGTTTTGTTTGTTGCATCTCTTGCATTGCATCATGTCATCATGCAACCCTTTTTAAAATCTCAGATAAATAAATTGTATGGATCTTCGATCCATTTAAATCGAGGGAATTCACATGGTGTTTTCTCTTTATAACATATCCTCCCAATATTATTAGGGAGCCATAACAAAGTATTCCATTCTTTGGGAATCAGCATAACACACGTGTAAAATAAATCCTATGCCTTTTCTGCTTTGAGTCGATCTCTCTAAACTTGCCAATAATTCTTTTCCCATTTATCGAGACTCTTCCGAAATTCCCAGCATTTTTCGACTCTTCAGTACCTTGAACTTATTCAAACCATTTGAATTAAATTCAAAAGAATTTGAATTTAGATCTTTCAATCATGGCCTTTTCTATTATCTCGGAATAAGCACATTTTTGTGAGTCTAGGAAAATTATCCGCGTGTTCAACTTCTTTCCCTAACCCCCTCTTTCTTTTTCTTCTCTTTATTTGTTTTTTTCGGTTAAAGATAAAGAGGAGTGAGGGAGAGAGAGCATAGCCCAGCAGGCCTCTCTAGGCCCATCCGCAGCCCAGCTCCTCCATGGCCCAAGGCCCAGCTCGCCCCAACTCTTAATCCTAGCGAGCATCTCCCCTCGTTCCCTCATCTCGTTCCCCCTCCGCCGCCACCCACACGCACGCACGCGGAGGGCAGCGCTCGTGCCCGTTCCCCTCACCAGCCTCCGACCGGATTCGTCCGTTTTCGCCGTTCCCGGCGCTACCGGAGCCCCAAGGCCCTTGTACCAAGTCCGTCGCCGCGCCATCGGGCGCTGGGTTCCCTGCCTGGCCCGCTCGTTCTCTGCACGAGACGCCTCGTCGCCGCGAGTTCGTCCCCAAGTTTCGCCAAGCTGTCGCCGTCCCTTTTCCGGTGCCCCGTCCCAGTCGGATTTGCTCAAGCGCGCCACCCCTGCGCCTCAAGACTCTCCCGTCGGAGCCCCGCAGACTAGCGCCGTTGCCTCCTCTGCATCGAGCGGGAGGACGACGAGAAGTGCCTTCTCTGCGCCAAGTCCTTTGTCGCGTCGCCCTTCGCCAAGTCCCGCTCGCCGATGCTCCTTGACTCCGTCCTTCCCACGCGGTACCCGCCTCGCCAAGCCCATGCATCGCGCCGCTGTTTCCTCTCCTTCAACCGGCGTCACCTCTGCCAGCGAAGAGGAGGAACCGCGTGAGCACGCTCCTGATCCCGATGCCCAGCACCGCCCAAGTTATCGCCTCTACGCACCATGCAGTGTTACCGTGGACGCATGCACCCCCGGATCAGAACCTCAAGCACCAAGTACACCACCGACAAGAC
>NW_025229950.1:0-17731 GCF_018294505.1 Triticum aestivum | reverse complement strand
GTGGCGGTGGTCGTCGGGGAGGAGAGGGAACAGAGAGAGATGGGCCGGGCAGGGTGGGGCGCCGTTAGTAACCTAAACGGTTGCCGTCCGCCCCCCTTTGCCGTCCGCTTACTTACTCTTTGCCGTCTGCTAGCAGACGGCAAAGAGGGGGGCATTAAGTTTTTTTTAACCAGCTCGTCAGTGGGTCCCCCCTCCCTCTTTGCCGTCTGCTAGCCGACGGCAAAGAATCTTTGCCGTCCGCTAGCAGACGGCAAAGAACTGGCTGATGGCAAAGAAGGTCTTTGCCATCAGCCAGTTCGTTGCCGTCTGCTTTTTGGTAGCTGATGGCAAAGAGCTTCTTTGCCGTCCGCTAGCGGACAGCAAAGAGCTGGCAGATGGCAAAGTAGCTGATTCCAGTAGTGTAAATTTGCATATCAAAACTTGGGAGACTAAAAATATCATCTTGATTAAACGTAGCATCCCCAAGCTTGGGACAAACATTAATTGTAGCAAATATATTCTCAAAAACATCATCTTCATCAAACATAGCATCCCAAAGCTTGGGCCTTTTCATATCATAAGCATAATCACTCTCATCATTAATAGTATGGATAGCACCAATAGTATAGCAATTATCATATTCTTCCAAGCAAGTGCCAAAAGGATTTTCAAGATCATAAGAAGTATCATTATCTTCCACAATTATATTTTCATGAGGCACAATAGTAATAGGAGCAGCATTATTTGGGAGAGATATCTTTTTACCTCTCTTCCTCTTTCTTTTCTTCTTCTTCACTACATCGTGTGTGGGTTCAATCCTCTTTTTGGAGCTCCTTATTAATGAGATTGGTTGAATAGGAGGCTCCTCCTCGTTACCTGGTTCATCATAAGAAATAATAGGAGGATATTGGGAGGTCTCTTCCCTTTCATTAGTATTCTATTCATCCTCTATTTGTTTTCTTTTCTTTATGTAATTGGCAATATAGGGGTTTTCAAAAAATATAGGGGTTTTCAATGCAATTCACCGCACAATACATATAAATTTCCTCTAGATCAAAGCCAAGAAGTTTATCACGGGCAAATACTGGAAGATAGTTAGTTATACGTTTCATTTCTTCATAACCCATAAGCAAACTACGTTCATTATGATGTGCAAGGGAAATCAAGTCATCACAATTTTTGGAAACGATTAGATCATGAAACAATTTGCATTGGATGGTTAAATGACCATGTTCATTGCAAAGCTCACAAGTATGGCCAAGAAAATTTAAATTTTCAGCACATTCATCTAGCCTTTCTTGCAACAATTTAGTTTCTAAGTACTTATGCCTCTTGCAAAATCTATCTTCCCTAATTGGTGTGTACTTGCAAACCCAATGCACTCCACAAAAATTGACATGTTTACATGAGACATTTTCATCATAACTAGTGCAATCATCATTAGTACTATGGATATTCAAGGAATTCATACTAACAACATTGCAATAATGCTCATCATTCAAATATTTAATGCCAAACATTTTAATGCATTCTTCTTCTAACACTTTGGCACAATTTTTCTTTCCATCATACTCACGAAAGATATTAAAAAGATGAAGCGTGTGAGGTAAACTCAATTCCATTTTTTTGTAGTTTTCTTTTATAAACTAAACTAGTGCTAAAACAAGAAACAAAAAGATTCGATTGCAAGATCTAAAGATATACCTTCAAGCACTCACCTCCTCGGCAACGACGCCAGAAAAGAGCTTGATGTCTACTACACAACCTTCTTCTTGTAGACGTTGTTGGGCCTCCAAGTGCAGAGGTTTGTAGGACAGTAGCAAATTTCCCTCAAGTGGATGACCTAAGGTTTATCAATCCGTAGGAGGCGTAGGATGAAGATGGTCTCTCTCAAGCAACCCTGCAACCAAATAACAAAGAGTCTCTTGTGTCCCCAACACACCCAATACAATGGTAAATTGTATAGGTGCACTAGTTCGGCGAAGAGATGGTGATACAAGTGGTATATGGATGGTAGATAAAGGTTTTTGTAATTTGAAAATATAAAAACAGCAAGGTAACTAATGATAAAAGTGAGCGTAAACGGTATTGCAATGCGTTGAAACAAGGCATAGGGTTCATACTTTCACTAGTGCAAGTTCTCTCAACAATAATAACATAATTAGATCACATAATTATCCCTCAACATGCAACAAAGAGTCACTCCAAAGTCACTAATAGCGGAGAACGAACGAAGAGATTATGGTAGGGTACGAAACCACCTCAAAGTTATTCTTTCCAATCAATCCATTGGGCTATTCCTATAAGTGTCACAAACAGCCCTAGAGTTCGTACTAGAATAACACCTTAAGACACAAATCAACCAAAACCCTAATGTCACCTAGATACTCCATTGTCACCTCAAGTATCCGTGGGTATGATTATACGATATGCATCACACAATCTAGATTCATCTATTCAACCAACACATAGAACCTCAAAGAGTGCCCCAAAGTTTCTACCGGAGAATCACGACGAAAACGTGTGCCAACCCCTATGCATAGGTTCATGGGCGGAACCCGCATGTTGATCACCAAAACATACATCAAGTGAATAACATGATATCCCATTGTCACCACAGATACGCGCGGCAAGACATACATCAAGTGTTCTCAAATCTTTAAAGACTCAATCCGATAAGATAACTTCGAAGGGGAAACTCAATCTATTACAAGAGAGTAGAGGGGGAGATGAAACATAAGATCCAACTCTAATAGCAAAGCTCGCGATACATCAAGATCGTATCACCTCAAGAACACGAGAGAGAGAGAGAGAGAGAGAGAGAGATCAAACACATAGCTACTGGTACATACCCTCAGCCCCGAGGGAGAACTACTCCCTCCTCGTCATGGAGAGCACCGGGATGATGAAGATGGCCACCGGAGAGGGATTCCCCCTCCGGCAGGGTGCCGGAACGGGTTTAGATTAGCTTTCGGTGGCTACGGAGGCTTCTGGCGGCGGAACTCCCGATCTATTGTGCTCCCCAATTGTTTTGGGGTATATGGATATATATAGGCGGAAGAAATACATTTGGGGAGCCACGAGGGGCCCACGAGGGTGGAGGGCACGCCCAAGGGGGGTGGGCGCGCCCCCCTGCCTCGTGGCTTCCTCGTTGATCCCCAGATGTGCACTCCAAGTCTCCCGTATTACTTTCTTTCCAAAAATAACTTTTCTGAAGGTTTCATTCCATTTGGACTCCATTTGATATTCCTTTTCTTCGAAACCCTAAAACAAGGAAAAAAACAGAAACTGGCACTAGCACTGGGCTCTAGGTTAATAGGTTAGTCCCAAAAATCATATAAAATAGCATATAAATGCATATAAAACATCCAAGGTTGATAATATAATAGCATGGAACAATCAAAAATTATAGATACGCTGGAGACGTATCATCCCCTTCTGTCACTGGGATCGAGCACCGCATGAATGAACCCAAAGTTAAGCACTTCTCCCATTGCAAGAAAAACCAATCTAGTTGGCCAAACCAAATCGATAGTTCGAAGAGACTTGCAAAGATATCAAATCATGCATATAAGAATTCATAGGAGATTCAAATAATATTCATAGATAACCTGATCATAAATCCACAATTCATCGGATCTCGGCAAACACACCGCAAAAATAGTATTACATCGAATAGATCTCCAAGAACATCGAGGAGAACATGGTATTGAGAATCAAAGAGAGAGAAGAAGCCATCTAGATACTAGCTATGGACCCATAGGTCTGTGGTAAACTACTCACGCTTCATCGGAGAGGCAATGGTGTTGATGTAGAAGCCCTCAGTGATCGAATCCCCCTCCGACAGGATGCCGGGAAAGGCCCCTAGATGGGATCTCACGGGTACAGAAGGTTGCGGCGGTGGAAAAGTGTTTTTGTGGCTCTCCTAGTATGTTTTGGAATATTTGAGAATATATAGGCGGAAGAAATATGTCGGTAGAGTCACGAGGGGCCCACAAGGGTGGGGGCGCGCCTCTGTCGTTGTGGCCGCCTCGTGGCTTTCCTAACGTGCACTCCAAGTCCTCTAGATGTCTTCTGGTCTAAGAAAAATCATCGCAAAAGTTTAATTCCATTTGGACTCCGTTTGGTACTCCTTTTCTACGAAACTCTAAAACAAGGAAAAAACAGGAACTGACACTGGGCTCTAGTTTAATAGGTTAGTCCCAAAAATCATATAAAATAGCATAATAATGCATATAAAACATCCAAAACAGATAATATAATAGCATGGAACAATCAAAAATTATAGACACGTTGGAGACGGATCAAGGTCTTGAAGCTTCGGCCGAAGGGTGTATTGGATGCGATGACAACTATATGCCAGGTGTTTGGTGACTTGCAACAGTGGCCTCGCCAAGTGGGGGCGGCAACACTAGTGGACTGCATTTTTGTTGGTACTCCTCGAGCATCGAGTCTCAGTTCCTAGGGTGAAAACCCAAGGTCTCGACCATATTTGTTGTACTTGGCAATGGCCTTGTTTTTGGGTGAACTCAAAAAATTCCCAGGGTGAAAACCCACGATCTTCGATCGGGCAATGACAACGCTTGTGTATTGTTTCCTTCTTGGGGGCATTGTTTTTGGATAAATTTTTTTTTGTAATCTGGGCGTTGTCTTTGGTGGTGGTTAGAGTGCTGCTGATGCTTGTGATTGATCACCATGGCAGGGTATTTTTTCTTTTTTTCTTTTTTGGCTGTCTGTATCCTTGATGTCTTTGGAGATCTTATTGGTAGAGAGGCCGTGTGTAATTGGAGGCTTGGGGTTCCACGACCTTGATCTATTCACTTATGCAAAGTTTGCTAAACATACATGGCTATTTCTACCTAGATAGCTCATGTACGAGGGTCCTCCATGGAAGATACCATGAAATGAGATTCTTTTTTTTCAAATGCTGGTCCCGCATAGTGCATAGCTAACTTGGCGTGCTAATCTGAAAGGGCAAGAAGGTTTGAAGGAGGGTATGCTGTGACAAATTGGGAATGCACATACTACAGAGATACAACGTGATAAATGGGTGCAGGGCACACCGCTAATGAAACCACTATGATGCATGTGAGAAACTCCGGTCCAACTTGTAGATGATCTTATCGATGAAAAACACGGGCGACTAGAACAATCCTTTCATTCATTAGGTGTTTACCCCATGAGATGAGGTGGCCATCCTTAATATGCCACGACCAAACAATCCACAGGGGACATTTGGTCGTGGGTATCGTAAAGAAATGACATTTGTTCTGTTCAATTGTTGTACAGAGCAATGATGGACACAAGGTACGGTGTGGTAGATGGACTGTCTAGTTTGTCTAATGGGGAAGAACAATTGAAAAGGCAACGAAATCTTAGGGTACAAGCCAAGTTAAGAGTATTTTGGTGGAGAGTAATTAAAAACATCCTACCTTTCATATGCATAACTAAAAAGGCATGTGATGGGGTTATGTGTGTGCCCTATGTCTGGCCATGGGGAGGAAATGTTACTTCATCTGCCCTCATCACACGTGAGCATGCAAGTTTATTCTTGGATTCTGCTTGAGAATATTTTGACATAAAAATCCCAAGGTTGCACCTGGAAACATGGTCAAGTGATATCTTCGATCCATATTTCCGGATGCAAGAAGGGCGCTATTAATGCTTCGGTTATGTGGGCGATTTGGAGTAGCTGTAATGATACTCGTGATGAGGAGATGTACCATTCACAAAAATCAATGTAATTGATTTATGAACTGAAAGCTTCTCTGGGAATAATTGATCAAGGGCAAGCCAAGGATGTGGATAGTCCTTACTACTTTAATAATACACAATTTGAAAGTCCAAGAAAATACTTCAATTTAATTCAAGTTTCAGACTCATTTTGTTATCTTCAGATTAATGCAACATAAATATCTACTTAATGTGTAATATATATAATTAGGGGTGAACTTGTGAATGGGCACAGGAATGGAACTCAAATAAACAATCATATGCAGACAAGACATGTGTTTGTCTTTTATTCCCAAGTTTGAACTAGTATAGTTCGGGTTCTTACATGATAGTGCATGTCACCTTATATTTTCAACGGTACAACGACCAAACCATGGACTAAGAACACGGTGTTTCATATATCTAGTACTAGAGTTCTTCTCTTCTCAGTTAGTACCGAAGATGCCAAATGGCGCAATGGTGGTCGAGCAATATGGAGGGATGTAGACATTGCACATTGCTGGTAGCGTCTGCAGCGCTAGGTTCCTTATTTCCTTGAGCTGGGGCAGACGTTGAGGTTGGACAAAGCCCTGGGCCTGTGGATTTTGCTGAGATGGCTGGAAGGAGCCCTGGCCTGATGGATATTGTTACTGAGGCTGCTGGTAGGAGACCTGGCTCGACGGTTGATGTTGTTCTTGTTGTTGTTGTTGTTGTTGTTGATGCAGAATAATAGCATGAACGACATTGTGGATGGCTTGGCACCGCGACAGCTCGGGGATCTGCCACAACTGCTGACAACATAATTGTTGCAACACTTGGTAACTACTTTGCTGCAATACTTGTGAGCTTTCATGCGCTATGTTGTGTAGTTGCAAGACGATGACATCCCTGCATGGAATCAGTTGTTGTTGTTGCAGAATTTGTTGAAGGATTTGTTGAAGGATTTGTTGTTGTTGTTGTTGTTGTTGTTGTGCTTGTTGCTGCGAAATTGGTTGTTGTGGTTGCAGATGCTGTGTTTGCGGTTGTGGATATGGTTGTTGTGGGGGAAATGGTTGCGGCTTCGGATATGGAAGTTGTGGCGGAAAAGGTTGCGGCTGTGGAAATAGTTGCGGCTGCGGATATGGTTGTTGCGCTGGAAATGGTTGCGGCTGCGGATATGGCTGTTGTGGTGGAAATGTTTGTTGCTGCCCTGGAAATTGTTGTTGTTGCACCAATGGAACTTGCTCTTGTGGTTGTTGCAGAGATGGATTTTGTGGCTGCAATTGTGGCACTGGAACTCTAACTGCAGTTGTGGCGGTGGTCGCCACGATAGCAAGGAGGGAAATGATGAGAAATGTCTTCATGATGGATTTGTATTGACCAGTGCGTGCTTGGCTTGAATGATGCACTCTACTTATGAGAATGATGAATGAGGAAGGATGATCATCATGCAACAGGCCTATTTATAGCTGCCATGGCATTATCTCTTTCACAATTGGCATTTGCTTGTCTGGAAAGTGCTTGGATGCTTCCCAAAATCATATTTTGGTATGTTGTGTTTGGTGGCACTATCATTCCACCACAAAAAGGTGTGATAACACACATGACTCATCTTATTCACTTTACAACTAAACACTAATCTAGGTTGCCTAATTTTCTAAAACTAAGTTTGTAATGTTATGCAAGTTGTTATGTGTAAAATAGATAAGCATTGCTTGCACAGAACTTAGTTTTTAATCTTGTGTGGCCTGTTAAGATAGATGAGACTAGTAATGTAACTTGCTTTAGTAGGTCATGACTCATCAAATTCTTTTTACATGTCAAGTGTTGTAGTGTTCTAAAAGTTATTAGCAAACATCAATTTTGTAATGTTCTACAAGTTGTTACATGTAGACTAGATAGGCTTGACTTGCACACAAAAAAGATTGTAATCATGTGTGACATGTTAAGATAGATTAGATTAGTAATGTAGCTTGCTTTGATAGACCATGACTCATCAAATTGCTTTTACTTGTCGTAAGTGTTGTATATGTTGTACTCCCTCCATCTTAGTTTAAAAGTCTTGCATGTGTACCTAGATTGTTAATTTGACCAACTTAATAAGAGGCATACATTACAAAATATATATTTCTATTTTCTAATGATATAATTTATGTCAAACAATTTATTTTATATAATTAAATTGACGACCTAGATACACGTGGAAGACTTGTAAACTGAGATGAGGGAGTACAAGTTTTTAACACTTATCTGCTTAGTATGGCTTGCAATGTGTGTGCATGCCATGGTATGTGTAGCTTCTATTCGTTTGTAGATCTTATTTTGTTTTACGGGAAATCATGCAAATGATCATCTACGATAACACTTGCGAGTGCAGTTGCAACAATGTTGGCAGGGTCAGAGGGAGGTTGTGAGATGGCATGAGTTCTTGTGACAAACTATAGTTCATTATGTTTTTTTGGGTAGTACCTATAGTTCATTATGTGTGAAAAGATAGGTGTTATGTTTTTCATGCGTGCAAAAAACTTATGTCTTTAAATTTGCAAACTGGCTCTGTCTGTTCTAAGGGCTGCTACTGGTGGCCAATTTGAAGACATGTGGTGCATTGGGCCTTGGACGCAGCAGATAGCCCAACTAGGCTCACTCAGAAGAAAAAAACTCCCATGGGTCGCTCCCTTGCCGACCTCTCTCCTCTCTCGTGAATTGGGCACGCCGCACACCCACTTCCCTCCACGCACCACTCCCCTCCCTTCCCCTCCCCTCATGTGTCCTAGCCGCCAACCACCTCGTCTTCCTCACGCCGCCTCACCACTGGCGTCTACCCTTATCCTCTCCCCAATGCCGTTGACCTCATCTCTCACCATCTCCTCCCCATCTCATCTAAAGAGAAGACGGAGATCTTTTTTTCTCGAATACAGAAGAGGGAGATCGACCAAGTCATGGCGGCGACCACATCCGCCACGGGCGCAACCACGTCGCCGAATAGAAGATAGGATATATAGATAGATTAAGACGAGGCACAACACTTAGTTTGCACCATAACTAGCTAAAATTGGGAAATGTTAAACGAGTATTTAAAAAATATTAATCAACAATTGGGAAATTGTTAAATGTGTATGTTAATAATGTTGACCATGTATTAAAAATGATAGAAATATTTGATCAAGTATATAGAAATGTTAATCCAGCATTTGAAAGAAATGTCGAACAAGGGTCTGAAAAAGTTAATCAAGCGTTTGGAAAATGTTAAATGTGTATGAAAAAAAGGTTGACCATCTATTAAGAAAATGTTAATCAAGCATTTAATTTTTTTTTGTAAAAATGGAAAAAAAATGTTAACCATGTATTGAAATTGTTAATATTATATTTGAAAAATGATAATCAAGCATTTAAAAAATGTGTATACAAAAATGTAGGCCATGTATTGCAAAAATTGTTGGTTTGTATTTGAAAAATGTTAGACGTGTATTAGAAAAATATTGTTGACGTATACAAAAAATGCACAATAATAACCAAAAGAACAAAGAAAATAAACAAAAGAATAAAAATGAAAAAAAATGAAGAAACAAGTGCAAAAAAGAATGAAAAAAATGAAGAAGGAAAAAAAACTCAAAGTAAACCGGCTTGAATCGGCTCAAGTACGACGCGCACCTACAACTTATCACGAACGGAACTTGATCGGACTGGTAGCAGCACCCGCTGTCACCTTTGAGACCAGGAATCGATCCTGGTTCCCCCTTTCCTCAGCTCTTTTCCAACTATATGCGCGCGTGAATGGGCCGGCCCAATATGGCGTCGGGAGAGGAAAAACCGTCAGCGAGCTGCTACCGTCTTGCGTCGAAATCACTAATTAAGGAGTATTCGTTGAACAGAATACTCCACTTTCCCAGGTCGCGATAAGTGGCGTATATGCAATATGTCACTTGTCGCAACCTGGGAGTTTTTTCTTTTTTATAGATCCGTTTATTCAAAATGTTTTATCTTTTAAACCGTGCGTCTAAATCTTCAACGTTTTCATCATTGGATTCCTCGCGTCGAGATCTTCAAAACTAGATAGCATGTTGATAGGTTTCGACGAACTTTTTTTCATGGAAAAAATCGGATGAAAAAACCGAACGAAAAAACCGAAGCGGGAGCACAGTTTTTTCCCTTTTCGAAAGAGGCATACCCATGCCTCTCGCGAAATCACACCCGTGCCTTTCGTGGAAGCAAAACCGTGACTCTTGTGGAAGAAAAAAACAGGAAACACGTTTTTTTCGTTTCCGAGAGGCACGGGCGTGACTCTCGTGAAATTACAACCGTGCCTCTCGGGGGAGCAAAATTGTGACTCTCGCGAAAGAAAAAAAAACAGAAAACGCGTATTTTTTCCGTTTTTGAGAGGCACGGCCGTGACTCTCGCGAAAAAAAAAACAAAAAACGCATTTTGTTTTTCCTTTTCTGAGAGGCACGGCCGTGACTCTTGCGAAAGCACAACTGTGCCTCTCGGGGAAGCATAACCGTGACTCTCGTGAAAGAAAAAAAAACTGAAAATGCGTTTTTTTCCCGCTTCCGAAAGGCACGGCCGTGACTCTCGCTAAAGCACAACCGTGTCTCTCGCGGAAAAAAACCGTTACTTTCACGAAAGAAAGAAAAAAGAAAACGCGTTTTTTCTCGTAAAAAGAAAAATTCCCCAATTTTTTTTATCGAAAATCTAAGGAACATAAGGGAAAACCAAAATGTCAAAAAAACCCAGGAAAAACCTTTAAAAAGCCAAAAACGCATGCGGAAAAAAAAAATCTAAAGGAAGCGTCCAGAGCGCGACATGTGGCGAATGGCTGAGAGCGCGCCAAGTGACGCTGATCATTGCAAAGCTCCCAAAGGAGCGCTTGTTAACTAGGTGCTCCCGTCTCGCGTAATGCAAGACATAGCGCTCGCGGACTTTGAATTTGCACCGTGTGGGCCGGTGGAACAGTCGATCAGTCCATCAACAAAAAGTTTATCACTTTCCATTTACTGGCCAGGTTTCGGCCGAGTTTCAAAAACAAAAATATTGGTCAAGGATGGATGGAATTCATCTTCGAGGAGTGTATTTTGAAAATGTTCCCCAATAAGAAAAAACGTTTATGTATTAATAAAATTGCTCGCAAACTTGAGAGAAATTTCCTAAACTTGAAAAAATGTTCACGTATTTGAAAATATTCACAAATTTGAGAAATGTTCGGGAATAGGGAAATATGTTCGAATATTTGAAAACATGTTCACGAAGTTGGAAGAATGTTCATGAATATGAAAAATTGTTCACGTATTTAATAAAATTGTTCACAAACTTGAAAGTTTTCTTCGCAGTTGGAAAACGTTGGTGAATTTGAGTAATGTTCTTGAACATACTAAATTTTTTGCCTATTGAGAAAATGTTCACGAACTATTTTAAAAAAAAAATGAAAATTCTTTACGAGTTAAAAAATGCTCAGGAATTTGAGAGAGAGGATCATTTTTCAAAATTATGACGTATTTTGTAGCAAATTCAGAAACTATAGCAAAGGGTGGAGAAAAATCAAAACTATCACCCCGTCGGCCACGCGTCGGCCGAAAAGGGTGTTTTCGGACTCCCTTTTGCCGAAATGGAGTTTTTGGCCTTGCCTTGGCCGAAAATATGCGTACCTGGGCCGAAAAGACCTTTTTGGTCAGGAGTAGGCCGAAAAGTCCTTTTTGGTCAGAAGTAGGCCGAAAAGTCCTTTTTGGTCAGGAGTAGGCCGAAAAGTCCTTTTTGGTCAGGAGTAGGCCGAAAAGTCATTTTTGGTCAGGAGTAGGCCGAAAAGTCGCTTGAGCCCATCTTTCACCTTAATGGTTGACCGAAGTTGCATGGCTCCACTCTTCGGCTTACGTTAGGCCGAAGTGATTTTTTTTAAATTTTGATATATAAATACTGTGCAACCATTATCCATCTTAGACATTGAAAAAATATTTTTTCGCGCAACCCTTTTCCCTCAATATTTTCCCGCCACCCGTTTCCCGGCAACCCCTTCCCGCCATATGTTTCTGCCACCCGTTTCCCGTCAACCCCTTCCCGCTATATGTTCCCGCCAACCCTTTCATGCCATACACTACTAGGGAAAACCTTATACACAGAATCTTAGTAGCAGCGCGTCACAAAAAGATGCTCTACTGCTAATTAGCAGTAGCGCGGGTTTTTAACCCTCGCTACTACTAAGCGGTTTCTACCGTGCCCCCCGACACATGCCATAGTAGTAGCGAGGGGTATAAACCCGCGCTACTACTAAGTTGATAGTAGTAGCGCGGTTTTATACCCCTCGCTACTACTAAGTACGAGGTAGGTGAAGTGGCCATATCCTTAGCCGAATCCCCATCTCCTCCCCCAAATCCCTCCTCTCTTCCACAACTCTCTCCTCTCACTTTCCATATGCTCTCACATGGACCTCTTGCCCATGCACCCATCCTCCTCCATGGCGCCGAAAGAGGCCGCCGCCTCGCGCCACCGGCGTCTAGGAGCTCGCCGGTCTTCCACCGACGTCTAGGAGGCCGCCGCCCCGCGCCACCACACTGGAGCACCTCGCCACCGGTGGCTAGCTCTGCTGCTCCCTACATCACCTTCCTCTCTCCCTCGGTTTTCCTTTTCTCTCTCCCTCTGGTTTGACTCACCCTCCCATGTCCATGCCTGTGCAGGTCGTCTCCATGGATGACCCGGAGCTATATGGCATGGTCGGGAAGAGGAGCCCCACGCCGCGGCCTGGCTCTGCCATAGAAACGGGCCCTCTCCAACAGCCACTGCTGGATCTGGTCTTCTGCTGTCCGTTCATGCCTCCGGCGACGCCAATCATCGCTAGATCCTACCATTGCTGCCATTGACAGCACGCACGGAATCGAGATTTTTTTTGTTTTTGAAAGTAATAGCAGTAGCGCAGGGTATATGACCCGCTACAGCTAATTAGCAGTAGCGCTGTTTGCAACGCACGCTACAGCTAACCATGTATAGCAGTAGCGTGTGTCAACACGCGCTACTGCTACAAGTTAGTTGTGGCGCCGTATCAGTAGCGCGGGCACCCGCGCTACTGATACACCCAAAACCCGCGCTGCTGCTAGGCTTTTCCCTAGTAGTGATACCACAGTATACCATTAAATAAATTCTTCATATTTTTAAAAAATGGGATAAAAGCGTAAGCGATGGAGTCAAAAACCTGACCTCACGCTGGGTATATGTGTTACCAGCCAAATGGGATAGCATCTGGCTAATGTACAACAACAGATCCCTTTCTTTATAAAAATTCAACATTTTCAGAAAAAAGTGAGCAATTTTACTTTAGCAATTTAAATAATTATTTAAAATAAAAATTTCCGAAATACTAACAAACTTTCAAAACGTGAAAATTTATTGAACACATGAAAAAAAATTTAGAATTCCAAACATTTATTGATTTTTTAAGTGATGAACAATTTATAAATATACACTGAGCATTTTTGTAGTATAAGCTAAAATTTTTTTGAAGACACATTGAATATTTTTGTGATATACGGTTAATGTTTTTCTGAATTGTGAAGACATTTAAAAAAAGTGAAAAGATTTTGAGAAACATGATTTTTTTAAATATGAAGAATTTATTTAATGGTATGCTATGGTATGGCGGGAAAGGGTTAGCGGGAAGGGGTTGGCGGGAACATATGGCGGGAAAGAGTTGGCAGGAAAATATTAAGGGGAAACGGTTGCGCGAAAATATATTTTTTTCGATGTCTAAGATGGCCAATGGTTGCATAATATTTATATACCAAAATAAAAAAAATCACTTCGACCTAACATAAGCCGAAGAGTGGAGCCATGCAACTTCAGTCAACCATTAACGTGAAAAAGTGGGCTCAAGGGACTTTTCGGCCTACTCCTGACCAAAAAGTTCTTTTCGGCCCAGATACACACCTTTTCGGCCAAGTCAAGGCCAAAAAGTCCATTTCGGCCAAAGGGAGGCCGAAAACACCCTTTTCGGCCGACGCTTAGCCGACAGGGTGCTAGTTTTGATTTTTTTTTCTCTCTATTCTTTGCTATAGTTTCTGAATTTGCTATAAAATACGTCTAGGCCAAGAATCCAAACATATCGACCAAATGGGTAGCGATTTCAAAGAGGCACATCCAGCCAGATTCATGCCCACTAGATCAGAATCACGCCTTGGCGCGAGGGTGCCGGTCCAATGTTTTGGTCAAGCAGGTAATGTTGAGTTAGTACGAACCCAGATTCAGCATATGCATCCATACAAACAATTACCGAGCGATTGGATTTTATAATCTGAAATATCAGTTACTGCATCAGTCAATACATACCAGGAAAAAACATAAGAACAATACACTTCCTACCAAAACATATGTTTTACAGTGATTGGGTTAGTACTCGGAGTACTTAGCAGTACTTACATGTCTGATCACGTTTGATTTTTATTAGCCGTCAGATCTTGCGGGGAATTTTAATTGATTAAATTTAATATGTTAATTGCCATAAGGGCATAATGGTCCAGGGGGAAATATCTTTTCTTGAACCGATCACCTGAGGACCAGATCCATGTCTACTCGATCCAGTTCAGAATCCTCCTCCGATCTATTTGTCGCCGCTCGCCGCTCCTAACCTTGTCCGTCCTTGGCCTGCCCGGCGAGAGGAATAAATTCATCGTCCTCGTCCTCCACCCAACCAACCCAGCCCCCCACGCCGTCACCGAAGAAGAATAAGGCCGGATCTGCGCCGCTGAATCGGCGGCGACCGCGGCGGGCGATCCCATCTCTTCGCGCGTACCATCGTTAAGGTATGAATTCGGCTTGGCGTTCTGCTCGTTCTCTTGGCCGTTGCGCCCCTCCACCGTGCATGCAGTACAACCTAAACCCCACAAGATCCGGGTACGGACTAGAACAACGAATGGAAAGCTTCATCGTGGCATAGTTTCTCTTGAGCTAATCGCATCATGTTTGTTTAAGTAAGATGTTGACGTTTGAGATGAGATATACTAAAGGAAGATGAGATACTGGTTCCATAGTTCACTTAATTTTGTTTATTAAAGTCATCATCACTTTAGGTTTGCATAGCGCATGAAATATAGTTTAAAGGAAGATGAGATACTACTTGTTGGACGTTGATGATTGGTTTCCCTCACATGTCAAACCAGCAAAGTCTTTTCCATGCACTTGTCTTTGCCTATGAGCTATTTTACACCTGCAACATTGATAAACAGAAAGATGTTGATGATTGGTTTCCCTCACATGTCATATGCAGGAAGACATGGCGTATGCAAGTGATGAGAGTATGTTCGAGTATGTAAATGTTGTCAGCAAGATGTTTGATAGTGAGGCTGAAGGCTATGAATTCTACAACAAATATGCTCTTGAAAAAGGTTTTAGTGTGAGGAAAAGCTACGTTGAGTGGGATGGATCCAACAAATGCATAAAGAGGGACGTTTATAATTTCTGCCATGCTAATAAGCAGGAGACAATCAGTGTCGGTGATGCTAAAACGGTGATCATGCACATGATGGCGAGGCGAGAGCGAGATGTGGATTTTTTTCTTCAAGTACTTGGTAGACGAGCATGGCCATCTGAAGGGACTGTTCTGGGCTGATAGTCAATCGTGACTTGACTACGAGGCTTTCGGAGACGTCATTGTTTTCGATAGCACATACAGAACCAACAAATACAATCTGCCATTCGTGCCTTTTGTCGGGTTGAATCACCACCGCAGCACTGTTATATTTGGCTGTGGTATAATTTCTCATGAAACAAGCCAAGCATACGAGTGGATGTTGCGGACCTTTTCTGATTGCATGGCACAGAAGCATCCGATATCTGTGATCACAGATGGGGACCTTGCAATGCAGAGAGCAATAAGGGTGGTCTGGCCAGACTCAAACCATAGGCTATGTATATGGCACATTCAGCAGAACATTGTACGGCATCTGCATGATGACGACGTAAAGGAGGAATTCAGATCTTTCATTTATGATACTTCTTCCATTGAAGAGCATGAGATAAAATGGATACAATTCTTACAACGGAATAAAGTAACCAGTGAGGAGTCTTGGCTGCATCAGATGTATCAGATGAGAAAGTTGTGGTGTGCTCCATATCTTGAGGGGCGTTGTTTCCTAGGATTGAGCAGCAATCAGAGGAGTGAGAGCTTGAACTCTGTGCTACATACGCATCTTGAGGGTAAGATGTCATTGTTTGAAATGCTAGAGCACTATGAGCGTTGCCTTGCGTCGCGACGGATTAACGAAGCTCTCCATGATGTCGAAGCCTTGCAGTCCATTCCATTTACAGAGGAAAATGCTTCGCCGCTTGAGAAACACGCCGCAACAGTTTTCACACCTAGTGTCTTTAAGATGGTCTTATGGAGCATAGATGCTGTCAGCAAATGTTAGATTAGAGAGATACTAGATGGATCAGAAGATTCCACTTATGTTGTGTCCAAGCAGGAAAGAATGGATAAAAAGTTTGGAGTGCGCATTGAAGAGCAAGGAGGTCTTTTGCACAGGGTGAGTTGTTCTTGCCGTAAGCTGGAATGCGCAGGCACACCATGTTCCCACATTTTTTACATATTGGGGATTTTAAAACAAACAATTCTGCCCGGTTGTTGCGTTCCCACTAGGTGGACTATGAATGCAAAATGTGCATACGCACCTACCAGAAAAAACCAGATGTATGACTATTCGCTAAGCCTGCAGAGGTACCGCGAGTTGCGGAATTGTAGTCATGCCGCAAGTTTCCAGGCATGCCACTCTGATGAGGACTATCGCCGTCTAAAGATGCTTTTGCAAGCACAACATCATGGCAATCAATCAAGTTTTGAACAAGCTGACAGCAAGGAGCCAACTAATGCTCAGCATAACAGCATTAGGTTTGGCCCGTTGATGGCGCACTCGCAGAAAGTTGATAAAGTTCTGGATCCCGTGCATGTGCCAGGACGAGGTGCACCGAAGAAAAGGCTGCAGGCAAAGACAAAGAAGTCAAGATCACAGAATATCTGTGGCTATTGCAAGAAACCAGGTCACAATCAACGTAAATGCGCTAAATTGCTAGAGGTACGAAATATGTTCATATTTTTTTTGCATGTGTTTTACTCATAATTGATGTCCATGTGATTTATTCTATTCTTCTGTGTAGGATCTCGAGGCTGAACTGTGATATCTACATACAGCATGAACCGACGATGAGCCAGAGAAAGTCGTGTGCCATTCAGCTTTGTGTGACGTGGTCTTTACATTCTATTTCATCGTAACAGTAATTTAGTGAAGTGCGGTTGTACTGCCATGTTACTGTATTAGTTCGGCATCTTTCGTTTCCATTTTCTGTGTGTATCATTTGATGTCCAACTTTAAGAATGATGATGTATTTCGACAAATTGGGCACTATGATTCTTCACCCTTACTACGGTTGTCATGCATATTCATAATCATCATGCATATTCTTCATTTATAGAGCAATAATGACTGACGTATTTTTTAAATAAGCGGGGCCCACTCGGGTGTGCTTGGAAATCTTTGAAAAACCTCCATGCACGTTCATCTTCGCTGCATGCAAATCAGGCAGCGGCCGCTGTGCCAGTAGCTGTCAAGGCCTTGATGAATCACTATTCACATGCAGGTCCCCGACCCTTGCATGCAGGTCCCTGACTCTTGCATGCAGGTCCCCGACTCTTGCATGTAGGTCCCTGACTCTTGCATGCAGGTCCGGGACATTCCCGGAGGGACCATTTGGTCTAACTTAAGCCAGTTTTTGAAAAAACGTGAATTTTTCCACCACCTCCAAATCACCCAAATTTTCTTGTACATGGTGACCCACATGTGCAAAACATGTGTATGCAAGAAAATTTTGAAAAAAATTATTTTACAATGCCCCCTTGAGGCATAGACTGATGTTTTCAGCAGTCAATCTAGAGGGCATTATAAATTCAAAAAAAATTAAAAAAATACAAAAACTTGGAAACCTAGTTTTGTTTGTGGAAGAGATCATGTGTGCCAAAACTGAGATGATTTGGAGGTGGTCGAAAAAATGCCCGCATTCCCGGCGAGACCATTTGGTCACTTAAGCCAGTTTTTG
>NW_025229949.1:11550-17733 GCF_018294505.1 Triticum aestivum | reverse complement strand
AGCTAATGCCACGTGCTGATGGTCCCTTTAAGGTGTTAGAGAAAATAAATGATAATGCATATAAACTTGAGCTGCCTGCAGATTTTGGGGTTAGTCCCACTTTTAACGTTGCAGATTTGAAGCCTTATTTGGGTGAGGAAGATGAACTTCCGTCGAGGACGACTTCATTTCAAGAAGGGGAGGATGATGAGGACATCAATACAATTGTTACACCCACAGCCCCTGCTGCTATACATACTGGACCAATTACTAGAGCTCGTGCACGCCAACTAAATTACCAGGTGATTCCAATCGATAGTTATCATCTCATCGAAAGATCGGGACCCTCGCCTCTATCAAGTGGTATCAGTTTTCAGGTTGCTCGGTGAGAATTTCCAGTCATCCCTAGATTAGATTGATTTTCTTACCTATTGTCCAAGAAAAAAACCACAAAAAAAGTTAGATCTATTCATCCTTTGTCCTAGCCAGTCCGAGCCTTTGCAATTTTCGTTTCATTGTTTGCATTATTGAATTATCAGTTACATCGTCGTGTCGAGTTGCTGGTCTTAGTGTCTAGTTCCTTTAGAGTTTCGAGTTCTGTTCACATTAGTCACGTCGCCGCTGCATCATTATCCCTTCCGCTGTCCATCATCTCATCCATCAATTTCCACCACGTGCTACGCACTGTCCATTGTCATAATCCTAGTTGAGGTCATTCACATCTTCGCCTGATCCAATCTGCATCTTATCTAGTTTGTCTTGGAAAGAGGGAGAAAAAAAAGTGTGAGGTAAAAAAGAGAAAAAAAACAAAATTCGGATCTATCTAGACTCAGTCTCATAGTTGAATTCGGACTGGAATCTGTTTTGTGCACTGTTCAGTAAAAAAGGCATAACTTCCTCATACGACGTCAGTTTTGGCTCCGCGAGTACTCAAACTAAAGCTAGAGACGAGACACATCTAAATAGTTGTAGAAGCTAGTTCAATATTTTGCACCTCAAAATCGGCTTCTAAATAGGTCTTTTTGCCCTCCGAAGTTCGCGAACACAGCTTATTCCAGTTTTTCAAGCCAGTTTTAGGATTTTTTGACTCCTTATATCACCTCAGAATTGAGTGATTCTTTTTGCATTGGAAAGCTTGAGTTAGTAGCAAACTTTTCAAGAGGAAATTTGGAGAGAGAATTGTTATATATCCTGCTTGGCAGTTGTTATTCATCATTATCTTTACTGCCGTTGTGATCTTCACTTATATCTTGCTGTCCAGAGCTACTTATCCTTCATTGATGCTAGTTGTGCTATGTCGTGACCTCATTAGTGTTCTAGGCTCGCGTCTCTAGTCCGGTCTAGCCTAGGACCAGCACATTACCGTCGTTGAGCGTTTATTCAACATTGCATCTTTGAATTGATTATTGCTAATATTTTGCTACCATATATAGCCAACCCAGCTCCACATATTTCTACACCGTGTATACATACGTTCCCCTGGCAATCGATTTACACAATCTTCGGAGTTATTTGACATTGCTGGTTGCCTGTCACCACCTGCCGCATGGTAAGAACTTGTAAGATATTGATATTTGCCTTACTGTGAGCACTTTACAACCACATCCTAGTAGTTCATAGGAACATTATTCTCGAATTTTGTTTCCTGTTTCTACTAATCATGACAGGTTCCGGAGATAGAAGTTCTTGGACGACGGACACATCTTCACCATCACGAGAGTTGGGACAACACACACAAGCACATGGTCAGCTTATCTCTTTACCGTCATTTGAGGGTAGATTTAATCCTGCTATTTATCTAGCTTGGGAGTTTGAAGTAGAACAAGTTTTTAGTAACCATGACTTTTTCTGAAGTTGAGAGAGTACGAGCTGCCACTAGAGCATTTACTGGCTTTGCTTCTGTTTGCTGGAGTGTGCATTGTAAGAAAAATATTGATAACCAACCTAAACTTGGAAAGATTTGAAACATGTAATGAGACAACAATTTTTCCCTCCTTACTATCGTCGTGAATTGCTTCGCAAATATGAACAATTTAAACAAGGCAATAACACTGTTCATGCTTACTACCAAGAGTTCAAATCTTATATGCATCATTGTGACATAGAAGAATCTGAGGATGATACAATGAATAGATTTTTTGGTGGTTTGAACCATGATATTCAGGCAAGATTTAGGTATATTCCTCGTTGCATTACTGGTATGTATGTTCGTGCTTGTACCTTTGAGAGACAGTTACAGGAGGATGCATTGGGTGACTACAACAACTACTATTCCAATTCATGCTCACTACCATCGGTTGATTCCTCCACCGTTGCACCTACTAGAGCAGCCACACCTCAGATTGTGAGTGCGACATCATCTCAAGTGTATGGTACATTGTCATTGTCCATACCGACATCAGCTACGTCTTTGCGACAAGGTAACAGTAAAGGTATTGATGATATAACTTCACATGAGAATGATGCATCCCTAATTAACTTAAATACATCATGTGTTGAGTTTCCTGTTGATTTGAGCACGCCACCTATTTTAGAGAATCATGTTACTATCATGAATGCATCATGTGATCAAACAACTGAAATACCAACAATTTTGAGTGCACCCATTGAATTAACTATTGATGCAAAAGAACCAATGTTTAATCATTTTGATATGACCTCTAATCTTGGTGATGATTTTGTGTCCAATGACTTACTGCATGTTTGCTTATTTAATAATGTTGTAGCATGTAAAGTTGATGGAAGTAAGGTTTATTCACCAATATTGGGATGGTTTAATGATGAATATTGTCAATCATTTGATAGGAATAGGAGTTTCACTTATATGTGCAAACTGAGTTGCAATATTTTCATGCCTTCTACTTATGATAATATTTTGCCTTTATATTTTATGATATATGAAAGTTACTCATGTATACATGTGTCATATGTGCAAAAATCAAGGAAAGTAAAAATGGATGACATATACATATACAACATGTATACCTTGTCTCTTTTCTTAGCCACATTTCATATTAAGCAACGCCGAGGACGGCTTTGTTTTCAAAAAGGGGAGGATGATGAGGACATGACTACCTTGGATACGACCAAAAATATTGTATACATGCATATTTGTCAGGTGATTTCTAGTGCAAACTATTCAATAATCTATTTATGTTATCCAGAACAAAAATACTTCACACACTTTTGTGTTTTGTCTAATTACAGGTGTATGTGATATTTGTACAATTCACATATGAAGATAAGGGAGAAAGAGATGTTTAAGTGCTGTTCAAAAAGTTCTCTCACGTCACTTTTGAGCCAAGAGAAGATAGAGTCCAAGTCTCTCACGTTCTGGATTCAGATTCGGACTGCACAGACATACCTGACTCAAAACGCCAAAAACTTTTTCATACGGACTCCGAATTGGGTGATTCTTTTTTTGTTGGATTCTAGATTTCGTGCTCTTTGCAGCCCAATTGGATTCACCTTCAAATTCGTCCGGAGCATTGAGATATCGACGAAACAATCAGATGTTGCAGCAGAATCCGAGTCAAACTACAAGTCCAAAGGTGTTACATCACCTCCACTTGGGCCCATTGGCCTTGTACGACCTAGATTTAGTTTTAGGCTGCCTTGGGACGTCCTCCCACCTCCTTGGCCGCCACCCCTTGCTCCTATATAAGTAGATCCATCTAGTAGCTTTTCCTTGGGATTTGTTTAGTTAAAAGTTAGCCATTGCAACTTCGTGTACTTCGTTTGTGTCCAACGACCAGACCAAGACCGCTTCCGGATCCCCACCATTATCAATACTTCATATATATTTGCACAAAATCTAGTTTCCAACAAAAAAAACATCACCCAATTCGGAGTCCGTATGAAAAACTTGTGTGCGTTTTGAGTCAGGTATGTCTGTGCAGTCCGAATCTGAATCCAGAACGTGAGAGACTTGGACTCTATCTTCTTTTGGGCCAAAAGTGACGTGAGAGAACTTTTTGGACAGCAAAAAAACATCTCTTTCTTCCTTATCTTCATATGTGGATTGTACAAATGTCCCATACACCTGCAATTAGACAAAACACAAAAGTGTGTGAAGTATTTTTGTTCTGGATAACATAAATAGATTATTGAATAGTTTGCACTAGAAATCACCTGACAAATATGCATATATGCAATATTTTTGGTCATATCCAAGGTAGTCATGTCCTCATCAGAGGAACATCGTACCTTAATGGGTACGGTGATTGAGAAAATTTAGTCCGCAAAAAGCGGATTAAATGAAGCCTTTACGAGCCTGCTAAGAGGCTTTGAGGTACGTAAGGTAGCCTCTTGTTTTGTACCGTAAATGCATGTGCACTGTGTATAGATAGTAGCCCCTGAGACTCTGGTTGTCCTCGGAATGGAACGATCAGAGGATCAAAAGATAAATATGCTCAGATAATAATTTTGCTAATTTTTCCACAGGCTGATGCAGCCCCGACACTGCCCGGGCTGCCCAATTTGCCGAACTGAAGCGACAACTTGATGTGGCGGATGATGACATCACGCTCGTGAACAAGCGGCTTGATGAGGCGCAAGGTATGTCTTTTGGGCGGTCAGTGAGTATAAATAGGAGCATGATGCTGGAATTTATAGTATGCTTGACTGCAGATGGTGCTGCCGCCATGGAGACCCTTCGGGCTAAGCTTGCCCGGGCCAAGGAGCAAGCCAGGATAAGCAACGCGGCTGGCGAGAAGGCAGTTGGTAATTAAAAGCCGAACAGGTTGCTCATCGCCTGAGTGAGGATAAAATATCCAACTTGGCGCTTGAGCTAAGGGATGCTGCTAGCCAATATGCACTTCTCGAGAAAGAGACCAAAGAAAAATCGGCTGACCTTGAGAAGGCCTTACAAGCGGCAAAGGAAACCTGGTCAAAGGCCAGATCGGCACGGGAGGAGATCCGGCAAGCCGGGGAGATCGCGGCTGGGAAGCCCTTTTTTTTATTACGAACTAAGTTCAACGATCCGAAGTATGCCCCGCTTGATCAAATGTGGAGTTCTCCGGATGCATATTTGGACTTTTCAAAGAGTGCTTTTGATGCGACGCAGTTTTTCCGGGCCCAAGAAGGCCATGAAGCGGAACGGCTTTTCAGGTCGCAGTTTAGCATGCCAAAGTGTCCGCTGCTGTTGAATGAGCAGATGGCCGAATGGGCAGAGCTCCACAAGATATCCGGACTTGCCATGAAGGCTGTCGTGGACCGGCTATGGCCTGGGGGACCAACTGCGAATAGTTATTTTGGTTTAGTGTAGCAACTTGTTTGTGCGGTGTCGCATATCGACGCTGTCAAGCGGTCAACGTGCATAGAAGGTGCACGGATGGCCCTTGCCCGTGTGAAGACGTATTGGGCGAAGATGAAGGCCATCGATATTGCAACAGGGGGTCCGCCCGGGGGTCAGGACACACCAGATCAATATTTTGAAGAAGTCTTAGAGGTTGCCCGCTTGATAGAGGGTCAGTGCTCGAAGAATATTATGTTCGAGTAACATGTAGCCGCATTGTAAAAACAATGCTTACGATAATGAAGGTTGTGTTTATACTTTTGCCCGCGAAGTATTTTAGTGCCTCATGTGCTAAAAAAACACCCCACCTTATCCTCGCCCCATCCTCTCTCTCTCTCCCGTGGATTCCCCCGCGGTGCCGAACCTCCTTTCCCCGTGCCGCCCCGGCGCCACCTTCCCCCGCGCCGCAGGCCACCTGTTTCCCCTGCGCCGCCGGCCACCTGTTTCCCCCGCGCCCCCGCCCCTCTGCAAGCCGCCGCCGCGCCCCGCACCTCTGCCGCTGCACCCTGCATTGCCCTCCGCTGCCGCACCCCGCATCCCCTCCGCCGAATACTCCCACCCGCGTCCCCTCCTTTATCCTACCGCAACTGCACGCCGCCGCGGCACCGATCCAAGCGCGCCCATGCAGCAGCCAGCGTGGATCTGGCCCGGGGCCACGGGATCCGGCCCTCCACCAGACTGGCCCTCCACACGGAATCGCATCGGTGCCCCACCTCTCCATCCTCCCAATCTCCCATTGATCCAGCCGATGGAGGAGAGCACCCGGCTCTCTTCCTCCTCTCCGGCGAGGCATGGGCACCACCCTCCTCCTGTGCGGCCACCCCGGATCCCGACACTGCATGTAGTGTCGGCGACTGTGGCATGTAGTGCAACTCGACCAGGGCGTGCAGCTCACCCCCCCCCCCGAC
>NW_025229949.1:9688-11335 GCF_018294505.1 Triticum aestivum | reverse complement strand
CCCGCCGTGCACCAACTCCTCTATTCAATGTGCACTTCTCCAGGGATACAATTCCATTTTGGAGCTATTTTTGTTTTAGATTTTGCCAATGCAGTGCGTGCGATTTGTGTCTGAAGGACCTGATCTGCTCATGGCCCTCTCCCCTGCTCCTTCTTCTACCCTGCTTTTTTACTTCTTCAACCCCCATGGCCTTCAACGAGAATTGAAGTCTGCTGGCAACGGGTATGTAGTGCACGTCCTGATTGTTTGGAGTTCCGGGATGCCAGTGGGCTCTAGAATCTACTCGACATCCACGAACAGGCAAAAACACACGTGTGACAACGAGGAGGCTAACTTTTTACATTTGGGAGCGAGACGGTCTAGTGCACAACATTTTTTGTTATTTACACGAGAGGGGAGAAACAATAGAAAAAAAGAAAATGTAAAACTGTTATGCAGTGCACTTTTAGTTTTCACATATGTGTATCTATGTTGTTGTGCAGCTGGCTGGTCTCTAGGAGTCATCACCGGCGGCCTGATCGGCCTGGCTATGGAGAGCGGCCTGTTCCATCGCAGTGAAGGTCAAACAGCGGTGACGACGCCCGTGTAGTTTAGAAAATGCAGTGTTCTGGTGCACTTTGCGGGTCGCCCGACTCATCTATGCAGTTCAAAAAAATGCAGTGCTCTGGTGCAGTTTGCGGGTCGCCCGGCTCATGTGTGCAGTTCAATAAATGTTACTTTTTTAAGATTGTTTTGTTCGTGTGTTTCTGTGTTTCAAAACTTGGTCCTGCAGTGCGTTTTGCCCCCTGATGTGGTTCACTTTTGAGAGTGATACTGTTCACTTCCGCCGAATGTGAAGTGCGAAAAAATGTTAGGAAAAGAACAACAAAAGTAATGTGATTCACTTTGATATATGTCGCTGTTCACTTGCCCTAGTCTCTGCGGTCCACTCTTGATGAGGACATCAATACAATTGTTACACCCACAGCCCCTGCTGCTATACATACTGGACCAATTACTAGAGCTCGTGCACGCCAACTAAATTACCAGGTACTTTCGTTTCTTGGTAATGATTCTAATGTTCATGAGAATATGATGATGCCTAAATTGGATACATTTGTTTTGCTTACAAATGAAGGGCCTAGCTTGGAGAAGGATGAACATTGGAGCAAGAACAAGCATGGAGATGATGGCATGCGTAAGGGGAACAAGAACGGAGCTACAAGTGATGATTTCAGGACTTTGAAGCCACCATAATGGGTGCATGAAGCCTTGGACGAAATATACAAGATGCCACTTCATAAATTTCGTCCCGAGGCTATTTTAGGTGCTGCGTCACCTTATTTTTGGGCCAGGCCCATGTAATTTCGAAATACATAAGTATAGGCTATTTTTAGAGTCCGTATGTGTGGGGAAACAAGAGATAGGGTTGATTTCGGACCCCTCCACCAAGGGCCACGAAATTCCCCCCCTCTTCCTCCATATATACAGCCCTTAGGGCATCGTTTAGACTTTGGGTTTTGTTTAGATTAAAAGTTCGCCATAGCTGCAACTTCGCGTACTTCGTTTGTGTTCAACGACCAGACAAAGGCGTCACAGAACCCCACCTTGATCAATAAAGCTTTCATCTTATATTCGCAATATCCAGATTGCAATCTTAGTTTCTTG
>NW_025229949.1:0-8104 GCF_018294505.1 Triticum aestivum | reverse complement strand
AAAGAGCGCAAAAAAAAAAAGAGCGAAAAAAAAAATTCCAGAGTGTGCTTTTCCCTTGTTTACGTGCCGCGCCGTGATTTTGTTAGTGTTCTAGGCTCGCGTCTCTAGCACAGTCTAGCCTAGGACCAGCACATTACCGTCGTTGAACGTTTATTCAACTTTGCATCTCTGAATTGATTATTGCTGACCCTTTTTGCTACCATATTATAAGCCTTCCCAGCTCCACATACATCTACGTCGTGCGTTTGACTCTCCCTGGTAATCGCTCTATCCAAGCTTTGAGAGTTTTTGACTACAACGGTTGCCGATCACCGCCTGCTGCTGGGTAAGAACTGGTAAGAATTTGAGATTTGCTTGACGGATTTGTGACACCCACCACCACCACTTGTTTGTAGTCTGTAGGATCATATTCTTGTGTGTTTCTATTGCTGCTAACCATGCCAGGATCACAAGCCGACGAGATTGACTGGGAGAATTTATCGAACAAGGAGCTTCATGATAAGTTTCAGCAAATGATGACTGAACAGGTGCAAGATGTGCTGAACAATTTTGAAGAGGCCATGGAGAAGATCACTGGCCTTGAGAAGACGTTCGAAACAAAGCTTGATAACAAGTTTAATGAATTGCTCGCGCGTCTTCCACCACCACCACCCGCTGCACCTAACGCACCTCTCCAACAACAACAACAACGACTACCTCCACGTCGCGAAGCAGACCTCTGCCGAGCAAGCCATGTTCCTCTTGCGTTTGGCCAAACTGTTGGTGCTGCTGTTGATACTTCTGTGGCTCCTGCTGCTGATGCGGAGGAGGATGATTATGTGGGAGATTATGAGGATGAGGTTGATCAAAATCAACACTACGTGCAGCCACCTGTACCACCACCAGCAGGTCGACCTCAGGTATATATTCGTAATGGTAGGCCTGCACCACCACCTCAGGTACGAGATGATGTCCATATTCCTAAACTGAAATTGAATATTCCACCATTTGAGGGTAGATATGTTCCTGATATATATCTTACTTGGGAGTTAGAAACTGAACAACGATTTACATGTTTACAATATCCTGAGGAGAGACGAGTTGCTGCTGCTGTTTGTGCTTTCACTAGTTTTGCATGTGTATGGTGGTCTGAACATTGTAGATTATATCCTATTCCAACTACTTGGGCTGCTTTGAAAACTGCTATGCGTACGCGTTGGGTTCCACCATATTATCAGCGTGAATTGCTTCAAAAATTGCAGCGTTTAAGACAAGGGAAAAATTCTGTAGAAGAATATTATCAGGAATTACAAACTGGCATGATTAGATGTGGTATTGTTGAGGAGAATGAAGCTATGCTTGCACGTTTTCTGGGTGGATTAAATAGAGAGATTCAGACCATTCTAGACTATAAGGAGTATACTAATATCACTCGTTTATTCCATCTTGCTTGTAAAGCTGAACGTGAAGTGCAGGATCGACAAGCATTGGGGCGAACTAACTTTTCTGCAGGCCGACCTTCATCATGGACACCACGTGCATCTTCTACTTCAACTGCACCAGCACCTCCATCCGGTGCCACCTCCAGCCGTGATACAAGAAAACAGGCACAACCACCATTATCTTCCAAGAGCGCACCTGCGGGTCCTGCACAGCGTTCTTCTTCTTCCATGGCATCAACAGGGCACACAAGTGATATTATTTGTCGCCGTTGTAAGGGAGGAGGTCATTATGCGAGGGAATGCAAATCTCCGCGTGTGATGATTGCTACCGCGGATGGTGGATATGAGTCCGCTAGTGACTATGATGAGGAGACATTGGCTCTTATTACACGTGAAGAACATGGTGGAGATGATTCTGATCATGAGACGCAATACATGGCTCCTGAAGACGCTGACAGGTATGAATGTTTAGTTGCTCAACGTGTTTTGAGTGTGCAGGTCACACAAGCTGAGCAAAATCAGAGGCACAATTTGTTCCATACCAAGGGAGTTGTGAAGGAACGTTCTGTGCGCGTCATCATAGACGGAGGGAGCTGCAACAACTTGGCTAGCATGGAGATGGTGGAGAAGCTTTCTCTCACAACAAGACCACATCCACATCCTTACTACATCCAATGGTTCAACAACAGCGGCAAGGTTAAGGTAACACGTACTGTTCGTGTGCATTTTAGTATCTCTACATATGCTGATTATGTTGATTGTGATGTGGTACCTATGCAAGCATGTTCCTTATTACTTGGTAGACCATGGCAATTTGATAAAAATTCTGTACACCATGGTAGAAACAATCACTATACTCTTGTTCATAAGGATAAAAATATTACTTTGCTTCCTATGACTCCTGATTCCATTTTGAAAGATGATATTAATAGAGCTAATAAAGCAAAACAGGAGACGAATAAGAGTGAAAATAAGATTGTGGCAAAAGAATTTGAGCAACAAATGAAACCTAATAATAAACCATCTAGTGTGATGAGGACATCAATACAATTGTTACACCCACAGCCCCTGCTGCTATACATACTGGACCAATTACTAGAGCTCGTGCACGCCAACTAAATTACCAGGTACTTTCGTTTCTTGGTAATGATTCTAATGTTCATGAGAATATGATGCTGCCTAAATTGGATACATTTGTTTTGCTTACAAATGAAGGGCCTAGCTTGGAGAAGGATGAACATTGGAGCAAGAACAAGCATGGAGATGATGGCATGCGCAAGGGGAACAAGAACGGAGTTACAAGTGATGATTTCAGGACTTTGAAGCCACCATAATGGGTGCATGAAGCCTTGGACGAAATATACAAGATGCCACTTCATAAATTTCGTCCCGAGGCTATTTTAGGTGCTGCGTCACCCTATTATTGGGCCAGGCCCATGTAATTTCGAAATACATAAGTATAGGCTATTTTTAGAGTCCGTATGTGTGGGGAAACAAGAGATAGGGTTGATTTCGGACCCCTCCACCAAGGGCCACGAAATTCCCCCCTCTTCCTCCATATATACAGCCCTTAGGGCATCGTTTAGACTTTGGGTTTTGTTTAGATTAAAAGTTCGCCATAGCTGCAACTTCGCGTACTTCGTTTGTGTTCAACGACCAGACAAAGGCGTCACAGAACCCCACCTTGATCAATAAAGCTTTCATCTTATATTCGCAATATCCAGATTGCAATCTCAGTTTCTGATGAGGACATCAATACAATTGTTACACCCACAGCCCCTGCTGCTATACATACTGGACCAATTACTAGAGCTCGTGCACGCCAACTAAATTACCAGGTACTTTCGTTTCTTGTAATGATTCTAATGTTCATGAGAATATGATGCTGCCTAAATTGGATACATTTGTTTTGCTTACAAATGAAGGGCCTAGCTTGGAGAAGGATGAACATTGGAGCAAGAACAAGCATGGAGATGATGGCATGCGCAAGGGGAACAAGAACGGAGTTACAAGTGATGATTTCAGGACTTTGAAGCCACCATAATGGGTGCATGAAGCCTTGGACGAAATATACAAGATGCCACTTCATAAATTTCGTCCCGAGGCTATTTTAGGTGCTGCGTCACCTTATTTTTGGGCCAGGCCCATGTAATTTCGAAATACATAAGTATAGGCTATTTTTAGAGTCCGTATGTGTGGGGAAACAAGAGATAGGGTTGATTTCGGACCCCTCCACCAAGGGCCACGAAATTCCCCCCCTCTTCCTCCATATATACAGCCCTTAGGGCATCGTTTAGACTTTGGGTTTTGTTTAGATTAAAAGTTCGCCATAGCTGCAACTTCGCGTACTTCGTTTGTGTTCAACGACCAGACAAAGGCGTCACAGAACCCCATCTTGATCAATAAAGCTTTCATCTTATATTCGCAATATCCAGATTGCAATCTTAGTTTCTTGCTTGTTCTTCGTTTGCTCGCAGGAAACAGACCCTCGTGGTCAGGTTGATCGTGCTCCGGCGTGGTCAATAACCTCTCGGAGTTGGTTTAGCGATTGCTAAGGCGCGACGTCCTCGCACGTTCGTAGTCGGATCGTTAAAGTTGACTTCCACCAAAGCGATATCCATCATCTCATCGAAAGACGGGACACCTCCGCATCAATACAATTGTTACACCCACAGCCCCTGCTGCTATACATACTGGACCAATTACTAGAGCTCGTGCACGCCAACTAAATTACCAGGTACTTTCGTTTCTTGGTAATGATTCTAATGTTCATGAGAATATGATGCTGCCTAAATTGGATACATTTGTTTTGCTTACAAATGAAGGGCCTAGCTTGGAGAAGGATGAACATTGGAGCAAGAACAAGCATGGAGATGATGGCATGCGCAAGGGGAACAAGAACGGAGTTACAAGTGATGATTTCAGGACTTTGAAGCCACCATAATGGGTGCATGAAGCCTTGGACGAAATATACAAGATGCCACTTCATAAATTTCGTCCCGAGGCTATTTTAGGTGCTGCGTCACCTTATTATTGGGCCAGGCCCATGTAATTTCGAAATACATAAGTATAGACTATTTTTAGAGTCCGTATGTGTGGGGAAACAAGAGATAGGGTTGATTTCGGACCCCTCCACCAAGGGCCACGAAATTCCCCCCTCTTCCTCCATATATACAGCCCTTAGGGCATCGTTTAGACTTTGGGTTTTGTTTAGATTAAAAGTTCGCCATAGCTGCAACTTCGCATACTTCGTTTGTGTTCAACGACCAGACAAAGGCGTCACAGAACCCCACCTTGATCAATAAAGCTTTCATCTTATATTCGCAATATCCAGATTGCAATCTTAGTTTCTTGCTTGTTCTTCGTTTGCTCGCAGGAAACAGACCCTCGTGGTCAGGTTGATCGTGCTCCGGCGTGGTCAATAACCTCTCGGAGTTGGTTTAGCGATTGCTAAGGCGCGACGTCCTCGCACGTTCGTAGTCGGATCGTCAAAGTCGACTTTTCCACCAAAGCGAAATCCACCATCTCATCGAAAGACGGGACACCTTTGCCTCTATCACTTGCTACACATTTCTTTTGGCCAAAGATGAGACGGGATGTTGAGCGTTTTATTGCTCGCTGCACTACATGTCAAAAAGCTAAGTCACGACTCAATCCTCATGGTTTATATATGCCTTTGCCTGTACCTAGTGTTCCTTGGGAGGATATATCTATGGACTTTGTTTTAGGTTTACCTCGAACAAAGAAGGGGAGGGATAGCATATTTGTTGTCATGGATAGATTCTCGAAAATGGCACACTTTATACCATGTCATAAAAGCGATGATGCTGTTAATGTTGCTGATTTGTTCTTTCGTGAAATTATTCGCTTGCATGGTGTGCCAAATACTATTGTTTCAGATCGTGATACTAAATTTCTTAGCCACTTTTGGAGATGTTTATGGGCTAAGTTGGGGACTAAACTGCTTTTTAGTACTACTTGTCACCCCCAAACTGATGGACAATTGAAGTAGTCAATAGAACATTGTCTACTATGCTTAGGGCTGTTTTGAAGAATAATAAGAAAATGTGGGAGGAATGCTTGCCTCATATTGAATTTGCTTATAATCGTTCATTGCATTCTACTACTAAGATGTGCCCTTTTGAAGTTGTGTATGGTTTCCTACCTCGTGCACCTATTGATTTGTTGCCTCTTCCATCTTCGGAGAAGGTTAATTTTGATGCTAAACAACGTGCTGAATTAATTTTAAAAATGCATGAGTTAACTAAGGAAAACATTGAGCGTATGAATGCTAAATATAAACTTGCTGGAGATAAGGGTAGAAAACATGTTGTGTTTGCACCCGGAGATCTTGTTTGGTTACATTTGCGTAAGGATAGATTTCCTGATTTGCGCAAATCAAAGCTAATGCCACGTGCTGATGGTCCTTTTAAGGTGTTAGAGAAAATAAATGATAATGCATATAAACTTGAGCTGCCTGCAGATTTTGGGGTTAGTCCCACTTTTAACATTGCAGATTTGAAGCCGTATTTGGGTGAGGAAGATGAACTTCCGTCGAGGACGACTTCATTTCAAGAAGGGGAGGATGATGAGGACATCAATACAATTGTTACACCCACAGCCCCTGCTGCTATACATACTGGACCAATTACTAGAGCTCGTGCACGCCAACTAAATTACCAGGTACTTTCGTTTCTTGGTAATGATTCTAATGTTCATGAGAATATGATGCTGCCTAAATTGGATACATTTGTTTTGCTTACAAATGAAGGGCCTAGCTTGGAGAAGGATGAACATTGGAGCAAGAACAAGCATGGAGATGATGGCATGCGTAAGGGGAACAAGAACGGAGCTACAAGTGATGATTTCAGGACTTTGAAGCCACCATAATGGGTGCATGAAGCCTTGGACGAAATATACAAGATGCCACTTCATAAATTTCGTCCCGAGGCTATTTTAGGTGCTGCGTCACCTTATTTTTGGGCCAGGCCCATGTAATTTCGAAATACATAAGTATAGGCTATTTTTAGAGTCCGTATGTGTGGGGAAACAAGAGATAGGGTTGATTTCGGACCCCTCCACCAAGGGCCACGAAATTCCCCCCCTCTTCCTCCATATATACAGCCCTTAGGGCATCGTTTAGACTTTGGGTTTTGTTTAGATTAAAAGTTCGCCATAGCTGCAACTTCGCGTACTTCGTTTGTGTTCAACGACCAGACAAAGGCGTCACAGAACCCCACCTTGATCAATAAAGCTTTCATCTTATATTCGCAATATCCAGATTGCAATCTTAGTTTCTTGCTTGTTCTTCGTTTGCTCGCAGGAAACAGACCCTCGTGGTCAGGTTGATCGTGCTCCGGCGTGGTCAATAACCTCTCGGAGTTGGTTTAGCGATTGCTAAGGCGCGACGTCCTCACACGTTCGTAGTCGGATCGTCAAAGTCGACTTCCACCAAAGCGAAATCCACCATCTCATCGAAAGATCGGGACCCTCGCCTCTATCATCCATGTACATTGGACTTGAGCTTATCCCGTGAGTACCGCTGCTACTCCAAAGACTCCATGTGACTCCACCTGCAAAGTTGGGGACTTTGGATGAGATGATGGATATCGCTTTGGTGGATATCGCTTTGGTGGAAGTCGACTTTGACGATCCGACTACGAACGTGCGAGGACGCCGCGCCTTAGCAATCGCTAAACCAACTCCGAGAGGTTATTGACCATGCCGGAGCACGATCAACCTGACCACGAGGGTCTGTTTCCTGCGAGCAAACGAAGAATAAGCAAGAAACTAAGATTGCAATCTGGATATTGCGAATATAAGATGAAAGCTTTATTGATCAAGGTGGGGTTCTGTGACGCCTTTGTCTGGTCGTTGAACACAAACGAAGTACGCGAAGTTGCAGCTATGGCGGACTTTTAATCTAAACACAACCCAAAGTCTAAACGGTGCCCTAAGGGCTGTATATATGTAGGAAGAGAGGGGGAATTTCGTGGCCCTTGGTGGAGGGGTCCGAAATCAACCCTATCTCTTGTTTCCCCACACATACGGACTCTAAAAATAGCCTATACTTATGTATTTCGAAATTACATGGGCCTGGCCCAATAAAAAGGTGACGCAGCACCTATAATAACCTCGGGACGAAATTTATGAAGTGGCATCTTGTATATTTCGTCCAAGGCTTCATGCACCCATTATGGTGGCTTCAAAGTCCTGAAATCATCACTTGTACCTCCGTTCTTGTTCCCCTTGCGCATGCCATCATCTCCATGCTTGTTCTTGCTCCAATGTTCATCCTTCTCCAAGCTAGGCCCTTCATTTGTAAGCAAAACAAATGTATCCAATTTAGGCAGCATCATATTCTCATGAACATTAGAATCATTACCAAGAAACGAAAGTACCTGATAATTTAATTGGCGTGCGCGAGCTCTAGTAATTGGTCCCGTATATGTAGCAGTAGGGGCTGTGGGTGTAACAATGGTATTGATGTCCTCATCATCCTCCCCTTCTTGAAATGAAGTCGTCCTCGACGGAAACTCATCTTCCTCACCCAAATAAGGCTTCAAATCTGCAATGTTAAAAGTGGGACTAACCCCAAAATCTGCAGGCAGCTCAAGTTTATATGCATTATCATTTATTTTCTCTAACACCTTAAAGGGACCATCAGCACGTGGCATTAGCTT